>NC_048222.1:130389561-130556992 GCF_002007445.2 Ailuropoda melanoleuca
AGAAAGACCTACTTTTAAAGAAAGTTCATGGTTCCTTTAGAAAATTAGCTAACTGAGTCTCCACCTTTACCGGTTAAAGAGGCTGAGAACTTAAGGTTAAAGCACTTCCCACTGGTCACACAACAAATGAGCAAAGGTAGAATCAAAAGATGTGAAAATTTACCTACTCTAGTTACAATAGGATGTTAGTAATAAAGCTAACTCTTTGGAAAAAAGAACATTACATCTGGTACCCAGGAGGGGGAGTTAACATCACCCTGCTTTGCATCTGATCCTTTCTCTTATTTGACGTTTTCATTTCTCAGGTGAGAGGACTTTCAAGTGCCATCACTGTGACGCTACCTTTAAAAGGAAGGATACCTTGAATGTTCACGTCCAGGTGGTCCATGAAAGACACAAGAAATACAGATGTGAGCTATGTAATAAGGCATTTGTTACACCGTCAGTGCTTAGAAGTCATAAGAAAGTAAGTAGAAGCCATCTGTGAGTTTGAATGGATTACACACATCAGCAATATGGGCATGAATACTAATTATCATGTGATAATCCATTTTATATTAATCAGTCAGTATATTTCCTCAAAATGACAAAAGATGCATGGTTACTATGAGCTCTTTAGAAAATGTCTGTTCCCTCTACTTTTTTCAGAAGAGATAAATAATTCGGATGAAGGTAAACCTAGATTTAGGTATGGATTCTGCACAGCGCTGAGCTATGGCGATAGATGGGTCATACAAAGTATTCGATGAATGGGAGCTTGTCAATTTTTGTACACTTTTGAATTAATGTAGATTTTTTAAAATTAATTAATTTGTTTATTTTTAGGTTTTTATTTAAAAAATGATTAGTGCCTTAATTTTATTTTCAAATAAATTTTAATTCAGGTATTTATTGACAAGTTATTAGATTGAGCTCTTTTCTGGATTGGAATGGTCCTTCTTCATCTTGCCTCTCTAGGACCTAGGGANCGGTCCTTCATCTTGCCTCTCTAGGAGGCACAGAAGAGGAACTTGATAAGTATTTGCTTAACTCAAATAAAATGAGGTTCTTTCTTAGGGTGATTTGGAGATTACCTTTTTTGTGTTATGCTAATTACTTGAAGCAAATCAAGAAGTTATTTTTATTTGTTTTGTAAGTACATTTTAAGTGTATTTTCAAAAATAGCAATATTCACAGTGTAACAAACACCGTTACAGGCTTTAATGTTGACTGTAGAAATGACAATGAAGTGCAGTAGATTTGGCTACTTCGTGTGTCCTGCTGAGTGAATGTGAGGAAGTCACTCCCACTTCAGTGTGACTTTTATTTTGGTACCTGTCCTTAGTATGCTGTGTCAAAGCACTGAATTGAGGAACTTTCTTTTCCTGTTTCTCTAATGTTCAGTAATCATGATACTGTCTTTTTTTTTCAAATTTCTGGATAAGATAGTCTTTCAACTTTCTTTGCTTGAATTACTCTTTTCCCTGAATTTAGTAAATTTGTATCGTGTTTTAATCAACATGGGAAAAAATAGTGAGTTTTCAAGGGAGATAATAGTCGCTTGTTCACAATCACAGATTGTCACAGAGTACATTGGGCAGAGCATTGTTCAGTTTTGTCTCATACGTTTGCCCAGGATTGTCATAGAGTTCTGTTTCCGTGCTTTCTTATTTATATTTAAGATCTTTTAGTATTATACCTTAAGTGCCTTTTAAAACCACTTAACCAAATTCCATATCTAATGCTAAGATATATTTTAAGATTAAACCAAAGAGGCATTTTAATTCTTTTCACTAATGTTGACTTAATGCTGTTTAGTACCACTGACAAGTAACTTAGGTCATGTAAGTGAGCAATGAAATACTTATGGAGCAGCAAAAGAAATTCTGTGGATTTTATAAAGATATTATAAATAAATTGGTAGTTGCCTCTTTGGAATAATACAGTGTTGTAATAATAGATCTACATGATTTCTAAAGAACCGTACACTAATCAAGAACGAATTGTTGTATTTTGCCCCTTCTGTCAGGGAATGAGAAGAATATAGGTCTGCTCTATGTTAAAATGTTATAGAATTTCCTTTAAAATGAGCCATAATGGGGACCATGGGAGTAACAGCTCTTACTGTAAAGAATGTATAACTGTTTTGTATAAGAACTTAGAGTGAAAATGGAAAGTTAAGTGCTTGCCAAATGCAGAATCAAGGAGATGTCTGTTGTAGCCAGTGTCATTGGCTAACGTGGCAGTTGGTTAGACTGTATTTCTCAGACTTGAATATAATGTAAATCATTTTCAATGGAAAAATATTTAAAAGGACACTGATGTTTACTAATGTATTTAGTTTATAACTGTTTTAAAAACTACAAATACAATAGTGTCTATCCAAATGCAGATTATAATTCAAATGTGAAAACTTTCAAATTAAATACCAATAAGGCTATGAAACTAATTATATTAAAGTTAGCAATTAATATGGAGAATGTTCTGCTACATTGATGGTTTTCTGAGATGAGGTAACTGCCCTACCCCTTTCACTCTATCCCAGCCAGTGCGTCCCTTCTGGGAACACATCATTTAAAAACAAAAACAAAAACAGAATCTTTCCTTTCCTTTTTACATTAGCCCATGGCAATCCCAGTAATTTGCAGAAACCTAATGCAAACACAGGCCCTGGAAACTGTGTTGTGGTGGTAACCCAGATGATCCACTGTAAGCTTTCATTGATGTGTAGGTCATCATTGAAATAAAAAAAATTTTAAAAAGTGTCACTGAGAATGTGCAGATATCTAAAGTAATTTCCTTCTTCTCCCTTCTTTTCCCCTTCTCCTAAGTTTGTAAAACAATGGGACTTGAAAAGTAGCTCTGACCCCTCATTTATTGCAGTGACCTATTTTGATGCTGATAGAGTAACTGGTCTGATGAGATTGTGAGACTAGTTTAAAAAGCTCCATCTGCCTCCTCTTTTCGGGAGAGCTTAGGCTTTTCTTTGAACTCTCTAACATTCCGTCAAAATTCACTTTTGATGATACATATTCACCTTTCCTTGTGCGGTTGTTTTATGCTGAGATTAAAGGTATGTGGAGGGCAAGGATGTTCTTTCACATTGATTGCTCAGTTAACACCTGCTGATTTTAAAGATCAAATCAGATTTATATTTCTTTTTGCTCTGCCGTAAAATCAATCCAGTCAGGCAAGCATAATGCGAATAACAGATTACTTTATTGAGATTAATTCTGTCCTCAAGAGTTAAATACACACAAAGAATGTGAAAAATGCTTCTAAGGAAGTGTTTCTTGGCAGCAGTCAAGGGCAGCTGTAACCCCGTTTTGATTATGTGGTTTTGCCAGCATATACTGGTTTTGTATAACTTAATCGTTTTTACTTGGGGCCTCCATAAAGGCTTAAAAAGTAAACTGCAGAATTATTTTCAAATTAGCACTAATGCGTGATTCTAAGGTTTAGGTTTTTTTTTTTTTTTGAACCAGTGGGAATGCTCATGATAAATTGTTTAAAATCTCATTGTGATATTAAATCATTTTAATGAAATGTAATCCTGGAAAAAAAGGATTTACCATTGTCAGAGGCACTTAATCATTTTTACTGAATGCTTTATATTTACCCTCAACCCTTTTTATTTCTTTCCATTTAGACACATACAGGAGAAAAGGAGAAAATCTGCCCATATTGTGGCCAGAAATTTGCCAGCAGTGGTACACTGAGAGTTCATATCCGTAGCCACACAGGTATGTAGATTGTAACTTGTGATAAAAAAAAAACTTAAAGAAATCAAATTCTGTTAAGACAGGGAATATCACAATATTACAAAATATCTCCTGGATTAAGAATTAATCTTGGCTGTTTTCTCTTCCTTAAAATTTTATAGAATCCAGTTCCTTATTTTGGAAAAATTTTAAATAAGTTTACTTTCCCAAACTAAGTTAAATATCTAAAATGGAAATAATTTGGCTAATATTTGGCTGTGATATAATTGTGATTTATTGTATATTCTGTTCTAATGGAGGGATAGGGAGTAGCAGTTTCACTTTTTATAGAAGGCTAAGGGCCTCCTCTTAAAATCCCTTCCTATAACTGACATCAAATGTGGCTTTTTAAAATTTAGAAAGTCCTTGGAATATTGCCTGGATGCTGTAGGATTATTGGATACAAGGGTGATGCAACCATAATGTCCGATATGCCACAGATTGCTTCCTAAAGGGGTCGTCCCCTGATTTCTTATGACTTTTTGTGCAGGTGCTCCCATGACAGAGGGCTGTGCCCTTGTGAAGTCTGAATAAACAACTAAATACTCTTTTTTAAAATTTTAACTGAAGTATAGTGGACATATAATGTTTGTTTCAGGTGTACAACGATCTGATAATTATGTACATTATAAAAGCTCACCATGATAAGTCTAGGATAAGTCTAGTTACCATGTGTCACCGTACAAAGTTATTACAGTATTATTGATTATATTCCCTATGCTGCACTTTTCATGCCCACGACTTATTTTATGACTGAAGTTTGTTCCGCTTATCTTCTTCACCTATTTCGCCCACCCCCCCCCCCCCCCCTTCCCCCCNCCCTCTGGCAATCACTAGTTTGTTCTCTCTATGAGTCTGTTTCTCTTTTTGTTGTTGCTAGTGGTATCTGTTTGTTTGTTCGTTTATTTTTTAGATTCCACATATAAGTGAAATTGTATGGTTTTTGTCTTTCTCTGATTTATTTCACTTAGCATAATACCCCTAGGTCCATCCACACTCTTGTGAATGGCAAGATATCATTCTTTTTTATGGGTAAGTCATATTCCATCATGTATATATACCACAGTTTTTTTATCCATTTGTCTATCAATAGCTACTTACATTGTGTTGCCTCCACACCTTGGCTCTTGTAAATAATGCTGCAGTAAATACAGAGGTGCATACATCTTTTTGAATTAGTGTTTTCATTTTCTTTGGATAAATACCCAGAAGTGCAATTACAGGATCGTATGGTACTTCCATTTTAGCATTTTGAGGAACCCCCAAACTGTTTTCCAAAGCGGCTGCATCAATTTACATTCCCACCAACAGTATACGAGGGTTCCCCTTTCTCTACAATCTCACCACCACTTGTTATTTCTAGTCTTTTGGATACTAGCCATTCTGATTGATGTGAGATGTTATCTCTTTGTGGTTTTGATATGCGTTTTCCTGATGATGAGGGATGTTGCATATCTTTTCATGTGTCTGTTGGCCATCTCTATGTCTTCTTTGAAAAATGCTTCTTTAGGTCTTCTGCACATTTTTTCATTGGATTATTTGTTGTGTGGGTCTTGAGTTGTATGAGTTCTTTACATATTTTGGATATTAATCCCTTACTGGATATATCATTTGCAAATATCTTTAAACAATTAAATATCCTTGAAAGAATCTTGTCTGGATTTTATCTGTCATGTAGAGAAATACTTGAAAAGACTTGAAAAAATACTCTGAATATCGATAGCCAGATTATATTTCCCCTGAATCTTAATGGTTTTCAGTAGCTGGACTGTATGTGGTAAAATGTAACTGGATTACATCGCTGAAGCTTCCTATTCAAGACCAGAGTATTTGACTTTACGTTGTAGCCCCAGTACCTCAGGCAGTAGACGTCTAGCACAGTAACTGTTTTGTGGATGAGGAAATGTTAGCTTTAATAGGCCAAAGAATCACTAGGACAATTATTATATTTAGGCAGAGGAAAGGACAACAGTGGAGCATAATTTCTTATTCTGGAAATGTCTTGGCTAAAGCTTTAAGACATAATGTCAAAGTAGTACTTTTAATCCTAGAGTGGCCTCTTAAATACTTTTAAATGATGCCTATAACCAAGAACATAGCAAACATTATACATGAGGGATGTAGAATAATGGGTGCCCTGAAGAGAGAAAGCAGGTCTTCTTGCTTAGAAGCATCCAGGGAAAGCGAAGATCTGGGGACCAAAACAGAAGTAGAGAAAAACAAAAAGAAAAGAGAAAAACAAAAGAAAAAAGTGGTAGAGAGCCATGTTGAAGGCGGGTGGACTTAAAATCGTGCCAGAGGCTTAGCACCGTGTCCTGATGGTACAGAAGAAACAAGTGATTGATATGATTTCTTATATTATTGTTTTCTCCTTTTCTTAGGTTTTTCCTTCTTACAGGATATCATCCTGAGAAGTTTATGTTCAATATCTTTCCCTTTCCTTTCTTTCAAGTTNTTCTCCTTTTCTTAGATTTTTCCTTCTTACAGGATATCATCCTGAGAAGTTTATGTTCAATATCTTTCCCTTTCCTTTCTTTCAAGTTCAGCAAGATCTTAAGTCATTGAATTTGCTGAAACTTTAATAATCTATAAACATAATCTTGATTGACAATGGATAAGAAGCTAATTTACTATCATGTTGTCTGGCATAAGTAATCATGGGATTTTTTTTTAATGTCTTACCCTTGGAAAAATGCACTTTTGATGGAAAAAAATGCATTTAGGTGGCTGTGTTCCTGATTAACCTGACCTTTTTGTTTAATAAGTGTTGAAAGGAGAACTTGGTNCATGGGATTTTTTTTTTTAATGTCTTACCCTTGGAAAAATGCACTTTTGATGGAAAAAAATGCATTTAGGTGGCTGTGTTCCTGATTAACCTGACCTTTTTGTTTAATAAGTGTTGAAAGGAGAACTTGGTTGGAAAAATTATTTTTAGTGGTGTTTTAAATTCTGAACTATGTATTTCTCACTAACTTCTATCTAAAATTAAACTGTAATGATCTCCAAGATAACCTTTCAAAAATTTATTTTAACTTGTCACATCTAACGTTGTCCTTGGCTTTTTAAATTATTACTATCTTCCTTATTAGGCATAAACCCAAATTATGCTTGATTTCTAAGTCCAAAAAGAGCTCATAGGCAGTAAAATTTGTTTAAAAAGGAATATTCTCCTATTCTTTAAAGAGCTATTGATAATGGGGACAAAAAATGGAAATAGAGCCTGCATATCCATTTTGTGAAGATAGGTTAAATAAATTATGGTATATCTATAAATTGGAATATTCTATAAGCAATAAGAACAAAATTATATATTAGTATATTATATATTTGTTAACATGAAGAGAAATATAAGTTACAAAAACAAAATGATGTATTTTTGTAAGATAATATATTTATACATAAAGGCCTTAGAGGTTAAATATAAATACTAAATTATTAACTGTGGTTATTTCTTTGTATTTATAAATATGGACAATTTGAATTTTCTTGATGAATTTTTGTGTTTTCATATAATAAGTTTCTAGTCTAATAAGATATTTAAAATTTATTAACATGATTATGCAGGTAACTGCTATTATTAGATTTATGCTAAATTACTTAGGTGTGACATGTTTCTGCATCTGGTTCTTAAATGGAACAGCAAACAGTAGTGCAAAAAATATATTTAGAAGAGGGAGAAATGAGAATGAGAAAGCAAACATGGTGACATTAAACCCAAGTGAGGGTATTTGTGGCTTATTGTATTATTTTTCCAATTTTTCTGCCTGTTCGAAAATTTTCATAATTAAGAGTGGGAGCATTCTCTTCCAGTGAGAACAACTGAGTGGATGCAGATGCCAGCAAAGGGCCGCTAAGAACTATTTGCTGAACATCCAGCTTCACAGCCTACATCTTGTTCGCATGTCCCTCAAAGCCTAGTTCTTTCAACAGGACGACTTCTATTCTTTCAATATAAACAAACTTTTTATTGTTTTGTTTTGTCGCTTACAGTCATGCAACTCAGAGAAAACTCAGATTCTTCTGAAGAAGCAGAATTTCATTAACGTATGCTTAGTCATCTTCTTAAAGAAGGAATTCCATGAGATTTGCTATTGGTATAGACTTTTTAGAAGTTTTTTTTTTTAATACATTGTAAAGTATATCTATTTTTTACAAAAGAAGTTTTAAAGAGTTGGTAAGGCTTACCCGGTCATGCTATTATCCTACTATATAAATCTCACAGTGGTTTCCCCTTGCTTTCTGCAAAATGACTGTCCCTTCCCTACCATGAGACTCATAAACTACCAATTCCTCTCCCAGTTGACATTCCAGGCTCACTTATTAGGCTTCTTTCACTTTCCTGCAGTCTCCAAGTAAATGTAACTTTCTCCATGATATTTCTGTCATGTGACCATCCGTTACCCCCACCACATTAGGTGGATATTCTCCATCTTGTACTTCTCTCAACACAGCACGCTTCCAAGTGCTCATACTTCTTCAGTCGTTGTAGATTCTCTGTTCCCTTAGAGCTGTGCCCATATCTGATAACTTACTTGTTTACTATTCAGAGAACTGCCTGGCATGGAGAAAGAACTTAGCAAGTGCTTCTTGAATAAATAAAAGAATCTACAAATACATTACTGCATCTGTGGGATAGTGGAAAGAATGCTGGCTTCATAGAGAGAAGTCCTGGATTTGACTCTAAATTTAATTGACCATAAAATCATTTTTTCATAAATTAACTATACAATCATGGAATTCACTTTGAGAAATGTTAGAATCAAAGAATAAAATTACTGAACTCCCTAATCTATTAGCCAGTCCCCCCTCAATATAAAGTTGGGCCCTTTGCTCTCCTTTCAGTTCTTTACCTCATTGCTTTATCATGCTATTGGTTGGAAACAGTTGTATAACAAATAATAGTTAATGGCATGGTTTAAAATTTAGCTCACCAACGTATATAAAATTACAGCGCTTAAATGAAGGAATAAAGAACAATATTTGGCCAGCCAGCCCTAAAAACTTACCATGACTCTTTTTAACTTGGCATTGCCTAGTTTTGAAAATTCTTATTAGAAAAAAGGTAGAGGAAATTGGTCCTGACAAATGCCCTATCCATTTTGTTTGACAAGGTCCACTCTACAGGAAATGGAATAATTACAAACAACTGTGTAATATATTATAGTCTCTTGCTCTTCGTAGCCTCTCACCTAGTGGAGATTTGGGGATCCCATTGTTTATTATATGTAAATATCTCTTTACAATTATGATATTATAACTTACTTTGCATATCTGCTCCATGACTAGATTCTGAGCTGAAGGGCAGGGCAGATCAGGCTCAGGTTTTTAATCAAGTTTAATGAAGGAGAGAAGCTCTTTCAAATATTATCTGAGTTAATCCTTCCACAGTTAGTGTCATAGGTTTCTAAGACCATTCTCGTTTTCTAGATAAGGAAGCTGTGATTCAGAGGAGCAAATGACCTATCCAGTCAAGGTAGTAAGATCCAAATCTTTTGACTTCAAGTTCTATCTTATTTTTGTGTTCTCTCTTCTTTTTGCTACACAATTGCTACACAGTTGTTATAATTATAAGAATTACATACATTCTGTAAGTTCTCCAATATAAAAGATGAGGAATGAAATTCTGAAAGTCACATATTATTTTAGTAGTATGAAAATTTTTCTTTTAGAGTGAAATGGAAGGGGTGTGTGTGTGTGTATTTAGCATTCACATGTTCCTTTTCTCCTGAGTCACCTTTAGAGTGGGCAATAACATACAGAGAAAATGATGATTACATTTAATTTTTCCAGATTTTTTTTGTCTTTATTTTTTGGAGAAGTTTTAGGTTCACAGTGAAATGAGGGGAAGATCCAGGGGTTTTCCCACCTACCCCCTCCCTCCACATGTATACCCTTGTCTGTTATCAACATCCCCAATCAAAGCGGTATGTGTTACAACTGATGAACCCACATTGACACATTACAGTCACCCAAAGTCTATAGCTTACATGATGGTTCGCTCTTGATGTTGTACATTCTGTGAGACAAATGTTTAAAAATGTGTTCATCAATGTGATATCATACAGAGTACTTTCACTGCCCTAAAAATCCTCTGCTTTGCCTATTTATCCCTAACTCTCAATGCGTGGCAACCACTGATCTTTTTACTGTCTCCATGGCTTTGTTTTCCAGAAAACATTTGACATTTATATAGTTTGACATTTTTCAGAATGTCATATAGTTGGATGGATTACTTTTTTTATTTCTAGGAAATGATTCTTGATAGTTGGGCCTTTTAAGTGAGATGGATGTACATTTGAATACACTGCAATATGATAAGATTTTTATAGAGGTAATAGTCTTTTCATGGTTTTCCCATTATGTTGAAGGAGTCAATTTCATTTTGTTTTTATAGTATTCAAACTGTCCATCAATATTTTGGGAAGACAATTCTCTTTTTTTTATAACATCAAATAGCATTAAGTTTTATGAAGAGAAAACAGGACTCCTGTCTGTGTTTCTTCCGTTCAGTTTGCCAACTAGTATCATTCATCATTCCCTATTTAGTATAGTGATGGTATTGCTTCATGGAATATTACAGGCAGTTTCCTTCATATTAATTTTCTTAGAACAGTCTTATTTTATTGGCTCATGACTAACAGTCGTTCTATAAGACAATGATAACTTAGCTAGTGGATTACTACCTCTTCGTTCTGGGAGGATTCTTAGTATTTATGCCTCTATTGTAATTTTTTGTTAATAGTGCTTAAAAAAAGCATTTAAAAAACTCCAATTCACATTTTGATTGGTTTTATTCTTTACTACCTTAAGTAGCCAACCAGTTGTATCCTTGCTTCATCTTCTTTCCCCTCCTCCCTCCCATTCCCATTACTGCCAGTCTGTACTACTAAGATGAAGTTAGACAAAACTCTGTGTTTTTTTCCATTAATTTTGAAAATGTTACTTTTTACCGACCCTGTATCCACCTTCTGAAGTCCATTCGTTCTCCATAATTAGGTGATTAGCACAGCAAGTGCGCACAAGGCTTTTGCTTTTATAGATTATTAAAATACAGTACTCTTCCCTTGTAGAATAGAAAGGAATTTCATAAATTTTCTAGTTCAAGCCTCTTAATTGAACCCATGCCCTTCAAAACACAGTGATTTGCTAAGGTTACACTTCTTGTATATTGTTCCTCCAGAGTTAAACGAAGGCTTAAGCTTTGTTCAGTGTACACTTTGCTGGTATTTTTAGTTCTTATTCTAATTTTTACTGTTACTCTTGAACTTACTATAGAATTACATACATTCCTTCCATAATGTTTGATGATAGTATCTTGTTGATGTGTCAATCAATTAAGGTTATTAATCTTGACTTGGAAGCTTGAGGGTCTGTAGTTTGTTACCTAATTCCACTTATGGAGAAACTTACCCACCACAAAGTCAGCTATCTCCACTTCTTGTTATTTAATACCTAGTTCATATCCGAAGTATGGATCCTAGATCATATGACAGGCTTTCAAACTCCATTTTATTCATTTCCTCCCTGCTTGAGCTTTAATAGTAAGTTGCTTAACCTCTTCAAATCTTAGTTTCCTCATCTAAAGAACAGGGGTAAGAAGAGTCCCAGCGGGGACACCTGGGTGGCTCAGTCAGTTAAGCGTCTGCCTTCCGCTCAGGTCATGATCTAGGGGTCCTAGGATCGAGGCCCACATTGGGCTCCTTGCTCAATGGAGAGTCTCCTTTTTCCTCTCCCTCTGCCTGCTGCTCCCCCCTGCTTGTACATTCTCACTGTCAAATAAATAAATAAAAATCTTAAAAAAAAAAAAAAGAGAGAACAGTCCCAACATCATGGCACTGCTTTGAGGAACAAATGAAAAGTCTATGTCAAGAACCTTGCCCAGCACCTAGCACAGTGTGCGCATGCGGCTTGTGAGCTGTTGGGGCCACGGCTGGCTGCTGTTTGCTTTGTCTTCGCTATTCTGCCTGTGTTTAATTGCAGTTACGCAACCTTCCTTGATATACGGTCTGACCTTCTGTTTCCAGTGTCATCATCATCATCTTTTTATAACCTTTGGCAGCAGAATATAGATCATCTCTAGAACATAGAGGCGGGTTTGCTGTCAGGGCTGGTATGGGGTGAGTGAGGGTGCATGTACTGGGTGTCACTGGCACCGTGAGTGAAGGTGAAATGTTNCGGGTTTGCTGTCAGACAGGGCTGGTATGGGGTGAGTGAGGGTGCATGTACTGGGTGTCACTGGCACCGTGAGTGAAGGTGAAATGTTTAGGTCTGTGTCTGGCAGGCAGCTCTGTAATTGATCATCCGGTTTCCTATGCTACAGTGACAGGGATGGCACTCTGGGTCAGCCGAAATAGTAGAGCACATTCTCCTGTTGGTTTATAGCTTCTTAGGGTCAGTGAGAGCTGGGGTTAATTCCGCAAGGGAATCCATGGACTGTGACATGAATTCCATCAGTTGTTCATAAATTATGAAAGAAATTCTAGGAACTGCTTTTGGGGTTTTAAAGCTCTGGGCCAGAAGGTTAATTACTTGCCTACAGTTCCAACCAACTTTTCGTGTTAATAGATACCGGCTGTGTTGGCCCTTCTGTTCTAGGCTTGCTTGCACACTGTTGTTTGAATGTAGTAATAAATCATTGTCTTAGGAAACAGTTAATTTTTTTTTAGTAAATACCTGTGATCAGCTTAGAAATAAAGGATCAGTATATTATAATTTGATTATACGTGGACTTTAGCCATTCTTTTTCTAATTCTTTTTCTAAAGGAATTTATTCATTCTTTTTAGAATATTTGTTCAAAATTACAAAAACAGTAGCTATGGATAATTACAAACAACAATAAGACATATGACAATTATTAATAAATAAAAATAGACAATTAGCAAAGTAATTATGAACACAAATGAAAATTTAAGGCATGTTTTTCACTTTTTTATGAGAATTAGATAACTTGCCTGTGTTAAGAGGAAGCTTCTTTTTCTCTATTTATTTCCTAAATAGTTAGTCAACAGTATTAGGTCATTTTGAATGTTCTCTTACCTGCAGATAAACTAAGAGTTCACAAAACAGTTGAGTGTAGATCTGCACAGAAATAAATGATAATCTCAGCATCACACTTTCAGAGCCTTAGATTTTCCCTAAGAAGTCGTTTGTAAAGTCTTGAACTATATGATTTTTGTTCTCCATGTTGTTTTGACACTTCGAATCATTTTTGAACACTGACCACATCACTGGAATATAGTGTTTCTTTCCTATTTTTTCCCCCTTTCTGTACTTCGCTCCTCCAGGTTGATCTGGAGTTAGTGACATATATATAACAACTTAAAAGAGAGAGAGGTAGAAACATCCATTTTGATTTTCATTGCCAGTATTAATTATCTATTTTTTTTACACTTTTTCAAAAATATCAAAGGCCCTAGTTTCTAATGCAAAAGCTATAATGCTTATGTCAGCATTCGTCAGCAGGCAGATCGAGGCACAGAGGGAAGAGTGAGGGAGTGACATTCATCTTGGAATGTAGTATCATGAACCAAACAAAGTAGTAATACAGTTACAAAGACTCTAACAAGAGGGATCATTTAAAAGATATCATTGCTTAGTAACTCTCTTTTTATCACTTCTTTTTTTTTGATATACTGAGATCCTTAAAAACGGAAGTGGCCGAGGCCACAGTTTTCATCAGCTGTATCTCAACAGCTTTATCTATTAGTCCATTTCTACATAATATCATGAATAGCTACCTCTGTTAAATTTGGAACACCAACATTGTCCTTTAGGTTAGGAAAACGACAGGAGATTGGGTTTCCTCTGATACTTGCTTCCTCCTGCCATTGCTACCACACTCCCCTGAGAACAGCTTCCTGTGTGTTGTTTTCCCGTGACTCTGAAGTGTGCTTCACGGCTGGGAAAGGATTTATCTCTTTTCTAGTTTGGGGATAAGGAGGATCATTTTTGGCGTTTCTTGCTGCTCAGAGTTACATAGTCTTGATTCTTCCTTGCTGGCCTGTTAGCAGGAAGCCCCTCCGTGTGCAGCTCCTGAGGTTTAACTGCTTCATCACCGCAGGACTTCTGTTCACAAACTGCTCGTAAGTACGAGGCTGAGTAAAACTTCTGGTAGAAATTCCTAAACATGGGAAACTGCTGGGTGAAAGAATTAGTCTTCCCACTGAAGTCTGACTCCCTTCCTGCAAAACCAAACCAGTAATTACCTTCCCTTTCTCTACTTACCTACCCTAAAGTGTCCCTTAACACAGTAGTGGGGAGAACTCATGTAGGAGTTTTTCTTTTTGGTCAGAACCTTGAAAACTTTACCAATGTTTGGATCATTCAGGCGTTTCTCCTTTTTGTGAAGCAGTCCCCTTTGCTTCTGTTGGTGTGCACATGAAGGACTTCATGAAGGTGTCGTGCTCCCTCAGACACATCCCATGTGATGGGTGTCATTCATACACCTGGTCGACCGAACCCAGAGCATCTTGAGTAGGGAGTTTCAGACTTTCTCTTTCTAGCTAATCATATGTTCTTAATTATTCATTAACTCTTGTCCTTTTTAACTCTGCATCTTGTGTTCTATTTTGTTTGCGTCTGTAAAACTCAGTTTTTATTTTGCCTTCAACCCACAAATAGTTGTGGCTCTATATTTGAGACTGGAAAATTAGTGAGCACGTGACTTTCCTATTTTTCTGCTTCCCTGTGAACCTCACTTCATTTGATTTGGCATCTCTTCAGAAATGAGGGATGGATACTGTTAACTGTAAGATGCTTATGGAAAAGAATGCATCTTTTACTTTTTTTTGTAGCTCCATTCATAGAACCTTGCATTTAAAAAAAAGACCTGATTTCTTTTGATTCAGGTGGCAAAAGTATTTTGAGAAGTAAAGATCTCCTCATTCATAAATTTTGATTTTTATATTTTATTGCCCATTTCCTTCTAATAGTAAACTCTTTAAACTTTTAAAAGGAAAATATCCCTGTAAATACTCAAGGAGAAAATGTCAAGTTCAGACTTTTGTTGTCTTTCTTTCAAAAAGGGTGTCCTTGGCCTTAACTTCTTCAGATCAAGTGAGATTTTGCAGGATTTGATTAACAGGAGCATTCCAAGAGTAGCAATGTGGGGTTCTGTGAGGTCAGTGAGGTTTCATGGCTCTTTTTGCTACAGGATAAAAAAGTATTTCAAATCATAGAAAAGTGCCAAGAATGAACTTGAGCTACTCTCATCTGTCAGGGTAGCATTTCACTTCTCTCTGTGGTGTACTTCAGTTTATTAGATGCTCCATAAATTGAGGAGATTGGAATGGTAGAATTGGAAAAGTGACTGGGCGGTGCTTGCCCCATTACATTTTTTGTTTAATTTTTATTTAGAACAAGTCACTTTGATGTCTTATAACAATTTCCTTAGTCCACAAAAGCAAAATAAGCCAGTCCCATGATATTTGTGGAAAATAATTTTAAAGTTCTTAAGAATTCCCATATAGGGCTTATATTTTGAAGTTCAACCACATGGAACCATCTTATTTTTCATGAAACATACACTTTCAAGGTTTGCCTGTTCATTTGAAAGTTGCCCTGTCCAAAATTGATTTTTGTTGGAAAACTCAAAGTAAAAAGTAAAACTGTGGCTTCAAAATCTTTAAATCTTATTTAATTTAATTATTTAAACATTATTTGGAGTCATTGAAAGTGGGAGTTTAATTTTATTCCGTCTTGAATTAACATTTTCTGTGCGTGCACATCTTTTCATCTTTTTAGAAAATTATGAGAGCTCTCTGAAATCTCATAAGTTTTTAAAAATATATTGACAAAAAAAGTTAAAATTATTAAACTGTTCTCTGAAAATAATCTATTTTTATCTTAGTCAAAATCTCTTAAAATGTATACATTATATATTCAGCTTTTCTGCTTATTTAAAATCTTTCAAAGCATAGGTCTCATTGGCATTACACTTCTCTTTTTAATTGTGGCAAAATGTACAGAATATAAAATTTATCATTTAACCATTTATCATTTTAACATTTTAATTTTCAAGGTTGTGATCATGGTCATTACTGCTAAATTTGTTGCATTCGATGTGTTTAGTAGCTTGAAATAAAATTTGATCTCTGATCCCTTTTATAGAGTGGTCAAGTTTATTTCTTAAATCAAATCCAGGGGCTAATTTAAGAATACCAAGGTTTGCAAGATTTTGTATTGTTAGTTTCGTGTTACATAAACATAGTCTTAAGAAAAGATTAGTGTCAGTATGTTGGACATTGAGTTAGTTTGGAACAATAGATGGATAGTCAGTGATGCTGTGGTGTAGGATCCTTTTATCATGAAGATGCGTGCTCACATGCACTCCCTTCACGCATTTTAAGATTCTGTTTTAATATTAATATGTTAATCCTTCGGTGAGGGCTAGCGTTCTTTCTGATGTCTTTAATTAAAATTATATTGCATTAAACAATGGTAACATCAATAAATTATCACTCTAATGGCATATGTTAAACCAGAATCTGACTTTCTCCAATTGTTTTTAGCCATATTTGCCAGTGGATGATTGTTGTAGTGCATTTTCTTCTTCAAAGACTCAAGGTAACTTGTTTGAGGGCCAGGCTAGACTCTGTAAGGTGTTCCATGTGGCATCTGGATGTCCCCTCTCATTACCACTAGCTGCATCTAGAAGGCCATCTCCAATTTTCTGGAGTTCTTTTCTGAACATCCTCCACCCTCCTCTCTACACATTTCAAATACTTTTAAGCTGCTTCCATCTCAGGTATGCCAGCAGTGAGAATTTGGAGGCACTTATTTCAAGCCCAGTGTGCTTAAATAGTTGTAATTCAAATATGAAGAGTTAAAAAAAAAGTGTGGTTCAATCATGTGAAATTGGCATCAAGGATTGGCATTGGCATTCATTCATTTCTTTTGCCTTTCGTAACAACCTTAGCTCAGTCCTTCAGCACACTCCTACAGAGGTCTTCCTTAAACCTATTTCCTTGTTTTATTTTCTTCATAGAATTTATCAGTATCTGAAATTATCTTGGGGTCTTTCTCTACTTTTTCTTGTCTTTCTCACTACACTAGTAAAATGGAAAAGACAGTGACTTTATGAATCTATTTATAACTGCACTCCCAAAGCCTGGGACAGTAATGAGAAGAGGGTATGTGCTCAAAAAATGTTTAATGCTTGACTAAAGTAGCTTCATGGAGTATCCACTTTGTGGCACCTTTGGAAATCAACTTAAAATCAACCTTCTACAATTGCCATCAGTGCTTCTGTTTATTCCTTGGTATGTTTGAAGAAAACACAAGTGGATTTTAATGCTTAGTGTCAGAAAATAATTTAAAGAAAGAAGCAAATGCAAAGAATTCATCGATTTTCCTTAGTTAAGTGAAAACTATTTTGCCATTACGTACACGTCAATATTACTTATGCTACTTGTCATTATTGTCATTATTGGTAGTTAAATCTCATAGGTATGTGTCAGTATTGTATTTACCTTCTACATATTGAAGGTGGTTACCTATATACAGTTCTCAGTGCACAGCTTTATATTGTGTTAGTATTTGCATTCACTTGGGACCTGCTTTGAGACATAACACGCATTCCTAACCTGCCCCCTACTTTTTCCTGAAGAGCTTTGATAAGTAAAAGAATGCTTGAATTTACCAGCCAGAAAGATCTGGTTAATGTTAACTGCTATTGCAAGAAGCCAAGTTTTTGTCAAAAACTTTAGAAAGTCTAACCTAATTTACACAAAACACTAGCTGTATTATTAATGTATGTAATGGCATAAGAGTTAAGGGTTAAAACTCTGATTTCACTACTTAATAGCTGTGTCATCCTGAGCAAAGTACTTACCCTTTCAGTGGCTTACTTTCCTCATTTGTAACTAGGGATAGAATACTTAGATCATGGGGCGCCTGGGTGGCACAGCGGTTAAGCGTCTGCCTTCGGCTCAGGGCGTGATCCCGGCGTTATGGGATCGAGCCCCACATCAGGCTCCTCTGCTGTGAGCCTGCTTCTTCCTCTCCCACTCCCCCTGCTTGTGTTCCCTCTCTCATTGGCTGTCTCTATCTCTGTCAAATAAATAAATAAAATCTTTAAAAAAAAAAAAAGAATACTTAGATCATAATGTTGCAAGAATTAAAATGGCTAACATAGTTTAGGCATTCTGAACAGCAGAGGTTCCATATGTTTCGATTATTATTATTTCCATTTAGATTGGTTTTTAACTATATTTTTAAGCTGTTTATTAGATTAATGAATATTCAGGTTAGTCAAAATTTGGACATTTTAGCTAGCCTGAGCAAAATGAGGACAATGTCTAAATCTATCAGAGTTATTTAAAAAATAGTAGTTCTTGGGGCACCAGGGTGGCTCAGTTGGTTAAGTGCCCAACTTTTGGTTTCAGCTGAGATCATGATCTCAGGGTCATGAGATCAAGCCCCATGCTGGGCTCCGTGCTCAGCATGGAGCGTGCTTCAGATTCTCTCTCTCCCTCTCCGTCTGTCCCGCCCTCCACTCATGCACACTCTCAAATAAATGAATAAATAAAATCTCTAAAAAAACAGTAGTTCCTTGGATTTGCTTCATATTGTACATCAGAATCTATGTACTGGCAGTGTTCAAGAAAAGAAGAAAGATTTATATTCTCAGGGTTCACTCAAATTGAAGACTGGTTCCTGTTTGCTCCAGAATAATTTTATGTGTAAAGAAAAGTATTTCCTGGAGACCTATTCATCACAATAATTTGAAATAATGAAGGGAAGTATCATATGCATAATGTGAAAAAAACTAAGAATAACAGCTTCCTCTAATATGAAAATTAGGCAAATGACTTGAATAGTTATTACTGTTGACTTGTACAGATAACCTTCAGCTTCAGATTATGTGGGACTGCAAATGGCTTTGTCCTCAGAGTCTTAAGGGCAGGATTCCTGCAAAGAGGCTCCAACCAAATGGGTAGAGAAGGCAGCCATTTAAGGTACAGTCTAGGCTGATTTGCAAACCACACACTCTAGATTTCAAATGAATTTTGTTTATCAAAGCCATTTACCCAGGGACATCCTTCAAAACTGGAGTTATATTCTGGGAGAGTAGAATGAGTGAGTAGAGTTGGACTTAGCAGCTCAGTATCCCTGGATCTCAGTGTTGGAGTAGGGATGGGGCAGAAATTCAGTCCTCGAAGAGAGGTACCAGTTTCTCTCCTGGGCAGTAGAGAGGTAGACCTCAGTGAAAATAATAACTGCCACCATTGTGAGTCGGGTGACTGTGTTAGTTTGCTGTAACAAAGTACCACAAACTGAGGGGTTTAAACAATAGTTTGTTGTCTCATGGTTCTGAAGGCTAGAAAGAAGTCTGAGATCAAGGTGTCTGCAGGGTCCCATCCCCTCTGAAGGCACGAGGGAAGAATCTTTTAGGGCCTGACTTCTGTTAGTTCTTTGTCTTGTGGCAACATCGCTGTGCTCTACGTGGCATTATCCCTGCATGTCTCTGTCTTCATACGGCCATCTTCCTATAAGGATCCCAGTCAGATTAGAGTAGGGATCCACACTACTCAAATAACATTTCTAAGGACACATTTTGAGGTACCGGGGTGGGGGACTTAGGACTTCAACATATGAATTAGAGAAGGGGGGGCACAGTTCAATCCATAATAGTTAACTGGGTATTTTTCTTGTCCTAACTGGGACGCTGGTGAAAGTGAAGGGAGTACTGTTAATCATTGTTCTGGGATAACCAGCATAAACTGAGACTGCCTTAGGCAAACCTGAATATATGGTCACTGTTCCTATGAGATAGATACAATTTATCCCATTTTTCAGAGGTTCAATGAGGTTGAATAACTTCCCCAGAGTTATAACTAGAAAGAGGACAAGTATTATTCAAATTCAGGACAATCAGATTCTAAAAAAAGGAGAAAAATCTATGCTTCTAACAAAAGTTAACATTTTCATGTCTATAGAGAAAATTTCCATATTATAACACTAAGTAAGGTAGGGAATGAATTTGTTATGCTCCATTCTCTAAAATTCCTTAACTGTATTTCTTTCCTTGCTTAACCATTTTAGCTATTATGAAAGAAAATAATAACCTGGTATATTATATCAGGCTTAATTAACATATAATTTACCTGACGCCAGTGAGTCTTTGATTTTTGTTTGCTGGCTATTCTTTTGGTATTTGGAGAGCAGGAAAACACCTAAAGCTACACAAAGAGAATAGCCGTGAATATTAAATTATTTTAGGCTTGCTAGAAAATTTTTGAAATGACTTTTTGTAAGTGTAAACCACTTTACTGTTTTTAACATGCTTTATTTGTAATATAGATTTGATTTGTTGATTTGTTAATAAATATTTTAACATTCTTCATTATCACTAAAATAAAACAACTTTGAAAATCTAAAAGATTACTTTGCTTGTCATGCTTTATGAAGAAGGAAATAAAAAATTATTTGGAATTCTATGATTCAGGAGTTACCACCGTCGGCATTAGCATTTTGCTGTATGCTTCAGTTCTTTTTTTGCGAGGAGGGGTGTGCATGCTAAAGGTTAGATGGTCAAGAATTCAATAAATGATAGTTGTTGCCACTCACTACTCCTTCTGCCGATGCTGTTGCTACTGCTATTAATATTATTTTCATTTTTGTCATCATTATCAAAGAGAATTCTAGAAATATCAGAGAAGGGCAATCAGTATGACTTACAGACCGGATGGAGGGGGGCAGTGAGTAAAAGGAAGTACGTTGGAGGGCCAGGTTTCTTATTTGGTAACTTGGTGAGTGTAATGTAACTAATCAGGACAGGATATACAGGATACCCAGGATCAGAACTTGAAGACATGAATTCAGAACACTGTATTTGAGTTGTCTATGGGATATCCAAATGAAGATACCTGGTTGACGTATATGGCTATCTCAAGACTGGGTCTCTACAGAGAAATCTGGAATTAAGATAAATATATATTATCAACTTAGTGTTAAAATAAGATTATACTTTCACAGTTTTTCAAATAAATTGGACTCTATGCCTTAATTCTTCTGACAATGAAGGCACACCTTCCTAAGGTCATGATTATTAGTAAGGTCAAAAATTCCAGGTCCACTTACCTAGTACAAAGGTTGACTTTTATCTCACAGAAGTTGGCAAGTCTAGGTAGTTCTTTAAAAAGTACTGTTTCTGTTTGTACTGCCACTGTTAGTTTGTTTATTTATTTCCATTTTGGATGGTTATCATCATTTTACAGTGCCTAGTTCAAGGGGAGAGTCCTGGGTGCTCCTTCTAGGGAGAGGGGGAAAAATGCTGCTGTGCTGGGGGCTCCCCTATATTCGGTCCCCCGTGATGTTACTGCTGAAAACACACAGTTCATAAAGCAAGGCCCCTCAAGAATATCACTGTCATCTCATGAAGCAGTGTCAGGGACCAGGGAGAGATCAAGGAAAACCGTGACCACTGGAGCAGCAAGGAGTTCATTGTTGACCTGATAGGGGAGTTCAGTGGAATAATGTGAGTGATGCCTGGATTGAGCGAGAATGAGAATCAAATGGGACATGAAGGAGTAAAGGAGTAACGTGCTACTTATAAAAAGCCCTGTCCCTGAGGGAAAGGAAAGATAGGAAATTTTACATTTGCAGAAGGCAAAAATTTTAGTGTATCCATCTTTGATTGCAGGGTCTAACATCCTGCCGTGTAAGTGCATTGCTAAATGAGAGAATAAAGAATAAGTAGTGATTTGGAGTTACTATTCTTGCTAAATAATTAGGCTTTGACTAGAGGGAAGCTTCAGATTCCTCCTAGAGACTAAATTTTGTCACACTTTTGTTATTTCATAGTAGAGTTGTTTTTAATGTGATGTGTGTGTTTACTTGTTTTAAAAAATGACATGGCCCTTTTCTAAGTAATGACCTCTAGATGCAAGATACTCAGTTATATCAGCAGGTATGGATCAGTTATTAAACTACCAATGGTTCTGTTTAACCTGTACCGATGTGTGAAATTCTTTTGAAACTTATCACCACAACTGAGAGAGAATATGAAAGCTTTATTTCTTAAAACAAAGAATCAGTAAATCAATTAAAGACCCCTGTAATGAGTAGTACAGTAACAGAATGAATGGATTAATATAAAATCCTTTTAAGAGATCCTTAAAATCAGGAGATTTAGTTTGGGCTCACGTTTTAAAAGGGATATGCCAGGGCGCCTGGGTGGCTCAGTCGGTTAAACATCTGCCTTTGGCTCAGGTCATGATCCCAAGGTCCTGGGATTGAGTCACACATTGGGCTCCTTGCTCAGCGGAGAGCCTGCTTCTCCCTCTGCCCCTGTTTGCTTTCTCTCTCGTTCACTCTCTCTCTCTCAAATAAATAAAATCTTTCAAAAAAAATAAAAGGAATATGCAACAAGCCCGCTGCTGGCCAATGTTGAAACGCTGGCAGTGCTCTGGGCTCAGTCCCTCTCCGCAGGAGGGGAAGGGACTGTCCATTGCCCTGAAGCGCCATGGCGTGCCAGCCCAGCTGTGCAGGGAGCATCTCGCTCGCAGTGCAAAGAGCATACATGGTGATTAGGATTGCATGGAGGAAGTGATGGCAGTGCTTGCTTTGCTAGTTTACTATTCTCTGACCTGGAGACTTCCTTTGCAGGTGAGCGTCCCTATCAATGCCCTTACTGTGAAAAAGGATTCAGCAAAAATGATGGACTGAAGATGCATATTCGTACTCACACCAGGGTAAGGTTATATTCTGTGTCATTAATATTTGTTATAAAACTAGTTTTTAGTTTAAAACTAAAACTAGTTTTAGGTTTTTTTAAAGGTATTTAACTTGACATGAGAAAATAAAAGTGATGCATCTAAAATTATGTTTATATTTATGATGGACATTGGGGGATGCATCTAAAATTATGTTTATATTTATGATGGACATTTGGGGATACATTTTTAAAGAAAAAAAAAAAGACAAAACAAAGAAAGAAGCAAAAGTCCAAACTCCAAAAAGGTTTCCATTCTTTGTATTAGGAATAAGTGCTTGGGAGTAATAGGAATTATAAAAGGCAAACTGCTCAATAAATAGATCAACAAATACATAAGCAGCAAACTGCTAAATAAATTAGATTTTAAGACTAAAACGTATAGAAGATGCTGTCTTGCAGAGCATTCACCAGGAATAGGAACATTCTTGAATAGAGGCATGTCTGTAAGCACGTGACCACTAATTAATACACATGAGCAAATACGTTTGCAAGAAAGATGTTGAAAATAATGTACGTTATTGGAAGGGGCAGAAAATAGTAAAGGACAACTCACTGCTTCACAGGGTACTGCCTTCCATTCTTTTCCAAGGGTGCCCTGTGTTCTGTAGCTTGTCAACACCTCTCACTGCACTCTTGTCATTCTGTTGCATGTGGCTTTCCCGAACTCAAGCAGCTGCCTCACCTGCTATATAAAAACCTGTGAGCAGCTCACCCTCCATCCAGCTACATTTCTTAACTTACTATTCTGTTTAGGGTACAATTAGATACTTTAGATGAACTTTCCACTTGGAAATTTGATGTTTTAAATCATTCTTGACTCTGCTTTATCTTTCACACAGTTCCTTTTCAGTCTGGCTTTTTAAAGGTGCTTATTGTCTGTACATAAATGACATGTTTCTCCAGCTTTGAAGAGACCTGCTTAATCCCCTAAGAGCAATTCTAATTTCAGCCTTGCCTGGATTTCACTTTTTACCTTAGCTATAAAATAAAAACTTTAGAGAAAACACATAATAATAATATCCCTTCCAGTATAATAATATTCTAGTCTTGCACTTCAGTTCTGTAGGCCATAAAAGATACCCTCGGAGGTCCTGTTAAGGAAATAACTCTTCTTGTCTTTCTGGTGGAGGACAGAGACAGCTTCTCTACTCATTAAAGCAAATCCATAGCGGGTTTCTCTTTCTGGTTTATAACATCATATTTATATTATATGAATATTAGTAATTGGAGTATGTACTGAATATTACTTCATAAACAATAAAGGATTAGACAAATATGAGTGCTTATAATGATATGACTTAAATATTTATTTCACCGTGAGCATTAGTAAAGAGATTTAAGTTAGTTTTAATTCAGCTTGGGGAGTTATCTTATGTGTGCAGTTTTCCTAGTGGTGTTAATAATGTGTTTTAAAGATGCCAGCATACAAGCTAAGGGACCCTGGTTCCGCTCAGCAAAACTAGCGATGTTAACCAAAATCTGGGCATGACGGGTACATAACTACATGATTACCGATGATAGACATGGTTATACCACTGAAGAAAATCGCTGTAGGAAAAAAATACCTTTTGGGTCCCCTCAGGAAAGTGTATATTGTTAATTCAACTAATCAGTTTTTTACTTTGCTTTAATATAAAGTTTATTAATGAGACCAATACAAATAGTTATAAATACAAAGACCACTAGTCCCATGCCAGGTACTAGTCTGGGCCTTCACATTTATTCATTTAAGAAGCTTCTCAAAATTGAGACCTCATAACAACTTGTTAATGAATTTAAAAAATTTTTTAGGCCTCTGTAAGGTAGATACTATTATGATCTCTTTTTTAAAAAATGAGAAACTGAGGCACAAGCCAGTAAGGAGCAGAATTGAGATGGGAACCCAAGCAGATAGGCTGCAGAGTCGACCTCCTTACTTAGTACATACATTTGCCTTTTATTTACTTAAATATTTTGACTCTACTGACTGATATACTTTCTTGTATATTTTTAAACTAAACAAACTGCAGTAATGACCCCAAATTTAAAAGCCTCGTGTTCATTTGAATATTTGAGCCTTGACTGAAGGATCCTGAAACTGCCTCAAGGTGTCCAGGCACAGGTGGTACCTTTTAACAGCTTTCCAGCACTAACTGCAGGAAAAGAAAACAAATCCCAGCCTTTGATTAAGGGAACACCCGATGGGGCCCCCACTAGAAGCAACCAGGATTTTAGATAGAATCCCACACAATTAGTGGAGTACTCCAGAGGAACAGGGTAAATAGATCTAAAGCCTCGCAGGTTTTGCCTCAAACTCTTCTTTAATTCTTCTTCATGCATTATTTGTATATTATCACAGACAGCTTTAGTTTTGAAATTACATTTCCTAAGCATCGAATGGATACAGATATTCTTTGCATATTAGTGCAGCTTTCCAAAAGCTAATCATCAGCTGATGCAATCTAATTAATGTCAAGAACCAAGAGACTTTTAAAAAAATTTCTAGAGAAACAATCTCTGCAAATTCATATTTTTCCCAATATTACTTGGGTTTTGTAGGACCAAATACAAAAATGATGTCATTACATTTGGACCATAACACATTTCAGATTCACTATTGCATTCACATTACATTTAGTGTTTAGATAGTTCTAATTCTAAGCGTTTTTGTCCTATCTCAGAAGATCATTTTAATTCCATTACAACAACAACAAAAACTATACTTTTCAGCAAGTTACATCTGTGAGTTTTGGTTAGTCTACACAAAATGCCATGCCTGCCCCCTCAGATTCACATTCTGTGGTTACTGCATGGATGCCTTAGCCCAGGAACACAAAATCCTTTCACTCTGGTTATCATTCATGTGGTCCCATAAGGGCTGCAAGTGTGGGAGACAATTTTGCTAGAATCCACATTTTACTAAAAGGCTAAACAGTCGTTGGTCTTTTATGGAGGGGCCATGGCTTAAGTCCAAGGCTTAATTTCCTTTTATCCATTTCCTTCAATGTATTATTATTCTCCTATTTTTGATTTTTGGCACTATGTTGTGCTAGATGTGTTTTTCTTTGTATCCATCCTGCTTGTATCTACGGTTTGTTATTAATAGCTATATTTTGGAAAATTCTCAGCTATATTTTAAAAATTATTTCTTTGGTCCCTTCCTTTCCTTCTTTTTCTTAAGGGATATTGAGTACATGTGTTAGATTGTTAGATGTTGTTCCATAGCTCTTGGTAGTTCTTCTCTGGGTTCATTTTGTTTTGGTTGCTTTTTGATTTTTAATCTCAGTGGTTTTCTTCTTGTTTGTGTTTCTAATTTCCATTCATATATTTTCAGTGTCACTGAATCTTTCCTCCGTTGTTCTGTCTACCTATTGAGGGAGTTCATCTTTGATACCGTGTTTTTCACTTCTAATATTTCCATTTGGCTTTTAAAAAATCACTTCTATGTCTCTGTTAAAATTACCCATTTGTTCATGCATGTTGTCCCCCTTTTCACTGGATTCTTTAACACATTAATTATAGTTATTTTAAATTGTCTGATAGTTTCACCATCTGGGCCATCCTTTGATCTTGTTGTGTTGTCTATTCTGTCTGTTGATAATGGGTTTGGGGGATTTACTTTTTGTGTGTCACACAGAATTTTTATTCAATGCCTATTACTGTGTATGAAAGAATAGTAGATACCAAGGTAAATATTATTTATACCTGGAAATAGGTACACCTCTTTTTCTGCCAGGTCACTAATGTGAGGGGTTGAGCCAATCTAGTCAATAGTTCAACTAGCTTTGGGTTTTATTGTTGCTCTAGGTACCACAGGCTTTAAGCTTCTCCCATGGTGGGCTGCTATTTCCATGTTCTTATTGGGAAGTCTGGATGGTCAGGGGTTTTCTGCAGTAATTCTCCCCTACCAAACACACCATGTATGCCTTTGCCACAGAAGAGGTTTCTCACTCTCTGTCTCTCTGCCTTTGCCCCTTTACTGGTTGTGATCTACTAGTATGTGTTACTCAGCATGAGATGTGAGTGGGGCAGAGGGTTCTTTGGGTTGTCCTGCTCTAGCAATAGGGTGAGGCAGGTGCTACATACCTGAGCCTCTGAAATGGAACTTTCTCAGCATTCCTACTCTTGGCCTGTGGTGGACAAGTTCTGCCTCTGCCTTAATTCAGGTCTAGACCTGCAGTGTCCTGGGCACAAGCTACATGTGGCTATTTAAAATGTAATTGTAATTAATTGTAATTAAAAGTAATTGGAATTTAATTAAAATTAAGGCTGATTCATAGAACATGTAGCTTGTGGCTCCTATCCTGGACAGCATAGTTATAAAACATTTCTGTCATCACAGAAAGGTCTACAGCACAGGTCTAGAAGGGCAGGTGGCTGAACTTGGCCTTGTGTCAGTGGAGAGTTCTGGTCATAAGTGAGGTTGCCACTCCTCTTCGGGCAGCAACAGGCCTTTTTTTTTTTTAAGGTTTTATTTATTTATGTGACAGAGAGGCAGCCAGCGAGAGAGGGAACACAGCAGGGGAGTGGGAGAGGAAGAAGCAGGCTCCCAGCGGAGGAGCCCAATGTGGGACTCCATCCCGGAATGCCAGGATCACGCCCTGAGCCGAAGGCAGACGCTTAACGACTGCGCAACCCAGGCGCCCCGACAGGCCTCTTCTACATGTCATTGTGGATCTTGGGCAAAAGTAGGGCCAAGAGCACCTCCCCTTTGAGTCACTGCAGGGTGCAGGGTGTGGGCAAGGTTCTGTTCTTACCCAGAAGCAAAGCCCTTCACTTGGGACCAGCATCTGCGCGGGGTTCCTGCCTCACCCCCAGCTTTTGATGGCTTTTGCCTCCTGATGAAGATAAGATACCAGACATGGCAGAGACTGAAGGCCTTTGTTTCCCATGTCAGAAGGGTCTGGCCTTGTGCTTCTTCCTGGGCAGTGACCAGTCACTGCCTTGTAGTCATGCAGGGACCAGAACATAGATGAGTGCCTTCTGGTATGTCTGTTCCACCCTGAAACCTTGTCAGGCCCTGCAACCTGCATCATGCCAGGGCTTTTCAGCCCTCCTGGCCTGCCCCTGATCTTTCTCATGAGCATCTGATGGAGCCAAGGGAAAGGGAGCTGTGAACGGTGAGGACTTCCAGTGTGCCTGGGTCTCCCTGATTCTAATCTGAACCATCCCGATAGCCCCCAATGGACCTTTAAGAATCCTTTAAAGTTTTACTTGTATTCTTCCTACCCACTGAGGTGACAGCTGCCTCATCCTCTGTGCTGTGACCAAGGGGAAACAGTTCTTGTCTTCTGTCTCTGTGGCATTCAGTTCACCTGCTTGTCTGGTGCCTCGCAAAACATTCCATGACCATAGGTTCAAAACAATAATGTAGATTATCCAGCGTTTTTTGTTTTTGTTTGTTTTTAGGGTGAAAGTGATGTCCTTTGTGTTTTTTTCACATTTTAAAAGCAGTAATTTATCTTAGCTGTCTAGGTTTGTTGGGATAACTTCTTGTACTTAATGTCTCTAGATTAATTTTCTGCTTGGAAGCTGATAGAAGCAGAAAATCTTACACTCCCTGACCAGTTAACACCTCCATTTAATTACGGAAGCATCCCTATTTACAGGCCCATGTGGTTTAGGCCATTGTGTTAGGTTTGGACAAAGGGGTTCTGTTTCCCAGGGTGTGGAGGGATCAGTCTGCCTCAGGGCAGGGCTTGGCAGGCCTCCCACAGGGCAATGCATTATGAGCCCTTACTCATCTCTGTCTAGGTTCTCTCCTATCCACCTTCTCCTTCATGGGCTCCTTTCTTTGCTTGGGCATTGGAGGAGACAGCTTTTTGTGGGGAGGAAGACTTCTTTTGCATGTGAATAGGAGTGATTGCTTAGTTTGGACACTGTGGCTTCAAACCAAGCCTTTCTGAAACAACCTCAAAAGGAAGTTTTCATTTTCCTAGGGATTTTAACCCTGGCAGATCCTCCCCTCCTTATCTCTGTTGTCATTTTGTCTAAAAGGTCTTCTTGACCACCCTAAATTATATCTGAGGCACATATCTTTATGTGTAATGTCTCAAGTCCCAAGTTAGTATATTACACTTAGGAACAAAAATCATTTGGAAATTATGGACCTTAGGTTTTTATTGTCTTAGACACATTGAGCTGAAACACTGTCACTGAAATGGGGCCCATGCTCATAAATATCCATTTTGTAAACATTAGGTTCAAAAGGAATTGTTTTTGTAATTATTTACTACAGAAGGCTTCACATCTTACTTAATCACTTTTGAATTTCAACATGGAAATCACCTGGACCAATTAGAAAGTTATTTCAGAGAGTCTGCCTTTTGGACACCACTTAGAAACCCACCAGCTTATGTAAGTTTCAAGATCACAGCTGTCTCTCCAGCCTAGTTTGTGGGAATAGCCAGCTTAGTTCTTACAAATATGAAAATGCAAGTAATTGCCAGTGGTTAAAAGTAACAGCAAGTCTTTTATGTTGTTTTATATTTTGCTAATTTTCTTTCATGAAACTGCCTGTCTCCTGTCCTCAGGTAGTTCAGGTTTTTGGTGGGTTTAACAAACGTGCACTTTGCACTTTTTCCTGACGCCATGCGGTGAGACCCTGGGTCTCTGAGGCCAGACTAGAGTGAAATGTCTCAGAGTCCCTGGGCATCAGGCACGGCTGAATTTATCTGGAGGCTCTGCGGGTGGTACACCAATGTAGCAATTTGAAAACAATACAAAAATATCTGACCAGAGCATCCATCTGGTGCCTCATGTGGATGTAATGGAAGCATGATGTTGAAGGAAAGAGAAGCCTTAATTCGTTGCGTGAAGATGCTGGAAGAGGAGTGAGAAGCGGATACTGAGGGGAAGAAGAGGCAAGAAGAATTTTCCCAGCTACTGGAACATTGTATAGGATTTTTGTAGCCATGGTTGAGAACAGAAAGGAGTCTTTTAAGGGTAAGAATCAGCTTGTAGTCCTCATGAACACCTTATGAGGCGCTCATAAAAAGCCTAGAGAGAGATGAAGAAGCAAGCCTGTTGAATCGGGAAGGGAATGGGTGAATTCATTCCAGGAAACGCTCGAGAGAGAGAGGGTGGTATTTGAGTTGAGCTTTGAGGAGCAGGGAGGAGGGCACGCTAGGCAGAGGTAACCGCCGGGGCAAAGAGAGAGAGGTAGTAGCTACAGATCCCGTAAGGCGGCCTCTTCACCATGACTAAGTGTGAGGGTACATGTTGGAGTCCAGCTGCAGTTATGACAGGCCGGAACTGAGGAGTTGGTATGAATCCTGGAAGCGTGTTGTTTTGTGTGATGTGTTTTACTCTGAGTAGAGGGCTGACATGATTAGCTCTCTTTTAGAAAGGCTGCTCTGAAGATATCCTCAAGTGTGAATGAAAGGAGGCCGTACTGGATGCAGGGAGACCCAGTCAGGAGACGTGGGAGCCAGCTGCGCTGGACAGGGAACCCACACCAGGTGGCCGTCAGACTTGAAAGTAGGAACATATATGAGAGACACCTTTGAAATAGTATTGAAAAGGTTTAGACATATATTGCAGGTAGATGGTGAAGACAAGGGGGGAGTCCCAGATGAACCTGAGGTGCTCAGAAGGGGCACTTCAGGATGTGGTGATATTCCACGTAGAGACAGAAGAGTAGCTAGTAGGTTTAGAAATTTAGATTTAGGGGCGCCTGGGCGGCGCAGTCGTTAAGCATCTGCCTTCGGCTCAGGGCGTAATCCCGGCGTTCTGGGATCGAGCCCCACATCAGGCTCCTCCGCTAGGAGCCTGCGTCTTCCTCTCCCACTCCCCTTGCTTGTGTTCCCTCTCTCGCTGGCTGCCTCTAAATTTTTTTTGATTTAGAATGTTTTTATATCTAGAAAAGAGGAAGAGATTAAAAATGAATTTAATAAACTTTTAAAAGTTTATTATGGCTTGAGAGAAAATATTGAAATGTGTTTTTATTTTGGATTTTTCTAAATTTCACCAGCTTTTGTGCTTTTGTGGGGACAAAAGGGTATGGCTCATTGCCACTCTTTGAAAACATCTTTAATTTGGGTTTGGAATTAATAAATCGTTGATTGTTTCTACACATATTTCTTGGGGAATTTAGATGCCTTACAAATGAATCATTTTAGATAAATGGCTTTGAGATACTGTTGTATTTTATTTGGCTCAGAAAATATACCTGCATGAAATTGAAGATTCTTATTCTATCACAGTAAGCTGCCTTTCCTTTATAAAAGGAAAAATCAGACCATTTGAAAAATAACTTCCCTTTCAGGGACTGACAGCATCATTTTCTCTCTTTCTTTTTCGCTTTTTCTTTTCTGTGAAAATTCTTTTTGATGGTCATCGACCCGCTTGGCAGAGCGCCTCTTTTTTTAATTCTCTGTGCAACTATGCTCATGAGCTAGTCAGCTCTCTTAAAATCACCAGCAAAGAAACTTTTTGGTTCCCTTCTTAGGGATACTTCTCTGGCACATCAAATGATGTTCCCAATTTAAAATAGGACTTCTGGTCCAGGCATTCTAGAATGGGATGATTGGTTCCCTGAATTTCTGCAGGCTTTCTTAGTAAGAGATGAAAACAAAATAAATTGGATTTCATACTTTTGACAAATTTATTGGGTTGGTAAATTATCCTATAGGAAAATAGACAAAAGTCTTTTGTGGAGTTAAATTCTCTTTCACTGTATTTAGGGTTTCAAGGGTAGAGTTATACTGATGTGAGGGATTGAACTAGTCCCAGGCATCAAATATGATTTTTCTGCAGAGTTTTTTTTAATGGGACTTACATTATCATTAAGTATTTCTCTACTTAACTTGATATTTTGGAAACAAACGAACAAACCTAGAACCTTTCACCTGAAATATAATACGTGTTAGTGTGGTAATGGTGTCTTCAAGATGGTTGCCATCACATTTCCCCCCGTCTTGCATGCACATGCCACTCTTTACATCCACAGGTAGTCTGACTTCCCTTCCTTTGAATCTGGGCTGGCCACAGTGACTTGCTTGACTAATAGTAGAGTGCAGCAGAGTTAATATTCTAGGAGCTCAGGGACTCCATCCTAAGAAAGCTTGTAAGGTGAAGCTCAGGTGGGCCGTGCACCTTGGGCTACCGCATAGACCATGGATGGTCCTCCGCACTGCAGCCCCATCTCCCACTGCTCATTGCTCATTTACGACAGCATTTGGCATGGAGATGAATGAGAGCAGTGTCATTAGGGAATAACGTGAAAACCCATCTCGTTTGCAGAGAAGAAAGTAGGTAATTTGCATAGTTTAGTACTTCGCTAGTAAGGAGAAATCATTTTACAAATAAAATATATCACTGTGCCAAGGAATTGAGGTTGTGACCATTGATCTAAAAGTTGTCTTTCTTAGATCCCAGGATATGGAGAACTTATTTCTTCTGCCAGCGTTTATTGTGCATACTGCGTGCCAGAGTTATGCTAGGTACTGGGGGTACATGGCTGAATCTATAGTACAAGGTACCTAGGGGTTTCAGGTAATTTTATGTGATGGATCGTGGCATATATAATAATAATAATAATAATAATAATAATAATAATACTTCCAGAATGAGTAAAGGGGACAGATGAAGAGGGCCATTGAGAAGCCCTAGAAGGTCTGTTGCCTCAGAATTTTGGCTTTGTCAGATTCTGCTTAATACTTCATTTCTAGCTGATGACTGGCCAGTACCAGCCGCACTCTGATTGTCAAATTACTTTGTTCAGATCTCTTTGTTCTCTGATTCAGTGATCCCTTGGACTCACCTCAGCTTGCCAATAAGTTTTGATTATTCTGCCCAGGGAGTTTTGGGTAGGATAAGGGAGTGTTTCAGGAAAATACTCCCAGGCTAAGCGTCCCTGGAGAAACAGCCAATCCTTTTCTAGTGTCTTTTTCCTAGGATCCGTTTGGCCTCCCTTCTTTTTCCCACTGCTTTAGAGCAAGGAATAAAAAAACTGTGCCTAAAATCAAAAAGCCTCGTTTCCCATCCTCCTTCCAGACCTGACAGGAGAGCTCTTCTCAGCATTTTAAGTGAGCAACTCTTTCCTGCCCCAACAGGGTACACAAAGACAGATGTAAGTGCCCTTTTTTTTTATTCATCTATCACATAACCTTCAGTCTGGGACTATTCCCACAGCTGGGATGATATTTTAACTGAGGTATTGATGAAACTTTGAGCTTATGAGTAATGTAAAATTCAGACAGATTTTCATTTGAAGGGGTTATTTATGGAATAGTTGGTTAACTGATTGATATTACTGTTATCCTGAATGACAGAAATAAAATCAGATCCCTGTATTGTACGTTGCAAATACTTGTGATGACATATGACCTTTCTTGATTATCTCATATAAAGTCTTAAAAATGAAAAACGAAAAGAATTTATCATAGAGGTTTCTGTGACAGTTTCATTTTAACTTCTCTTAACAACGTCTTCAAATATTTGCTGCATATGTAGAGGACTCCTGATTAAAGAAACTTCCTTTGACCAATGTGGTACATTTCTAATTGCAACTCTTTAAGATTTAGGAGAGCATATGTTTAGTCTCAGTTGGCCAAGTAAGTTTTATTGAGCCAACTTCTGTGTTATGTGCTGTGTATTCAAGGAAGGGTTAGGAAAAGTCCTAGCCCTGAAGGCTTCTGGACAGAGCATCTGCAAGAGATGATCAGCTGGAGCAAGGCAGGGCCCATGACAGGAGTATCCCCTGGGAACTGTGAGCCCATGGGGTGGGGGTGGGGGGGCACCTGCCTCACTCTAGGAAGAGAGTGCAGGCCCAGGAAGGTGTCAGGAGAAACACGGAAGTTTAGTCTGTGCGAGTAGAGGGCTCATTCATGAAGTCTCCACGGAATGAAAGGAACATGGCTGAGCAGCAGAACATCCCCCAGAAGGAAACTGAAGAAGAACAACCGGAGCAGCTGAAGGAGAACCAGGAGAAAGAGATGTCGTCAAAGCCAAGGGAGAGGAAGCTGTAGCCATATGTGCCGTCTTCCTCGGAATTCTCTCATCTCCAGCGTATTACAGCTTCTGAAAAGCCCAGCAGTAAAGACATCTCTGTAGTATGTTTAACTTAGCATTTGCCAAGACGATTTGAGCAGAGTGAGTGCATAAGTGAGTGAATGTGTGTGGGGGGACGTATGTACGTTCTGCTGTATCTCACCGGGGCTAGTGTTCGACAAAACACAATTTGAGAAAAGCTGGTCTAATCCATCCCATGTACGGCTGCCACAGTAAGACTTACAAAGCCTGATTCGAAGCTGTGTCTCGGTTGCCAGAGAAAACACAACAAACAGAAGCAACCCCAGAGGATCTCTCACTGTCTTCAGTCTGGCCTCCGGACAGGGCAGCCCAGGTGCCCTGCCACTGGTCATACACCTGCTGTTCCCCAGCCCTGAGCGCGTGCACACACACACACACACACACACACACACACACACACACACAGACTCTGGGTTTTGGCCGGTTTGGACCAGGTATTTTTATCCCAAGGTTCACCGTGTTTTTCTGCTTCAGTGTTTCTTGATGGTACAAATAAAATAATCCTTGTTTTCTGGCCTTTTTCTTTTTCATCCTCTCTTCCCTGCCCACTTCTCCCTGTGAAGATCTTAGCTTCCTAAAGCTCCTGGTCAGACATCACTTTCTATCCAGCCTTCTCTGCCACTTCTGCCATGGACATACTTTACGGGTAGCTTAATTAGACTATATTCATTCATTTCTTTTCAGTTTTAGAGCCTAATTTCTTTTCTTTCTTTTCCCTTAGAGTTCATTTCATTTATTTAATCATTCAAGGATATAATTTTATGTCTTGTAATTTTATAGTTAACCTTATTAGTATTTATGTCTCTTTTCTGTTAAAATGGACTTTCTAACTAGGTCTGCATTGATGTTGAAGGGACACACTTTCTAAGACTTGTTCTCAGCCACCAGGAGTTTTCTGTATACCCAGAGGGGAGACAGACACTCACATTATTAAAATGGATCTTCTTTCAGAGAGAAGATCCACGTATGACAGGAATGTTGGAACGTGGAAAATATAGCAGTTCACTTTGCCCGAGGGAGACCAGATAGAGTTCACTGAAGAAGTCTGAATTGGGTCAGAAAAGAGGAGTATGAGCTTTCTAGGGAAAGGAGCAGAACTGGGGGTAGGGCACGCCTAATCAACGGAGTGCTGTGTGCAAAGTCAGGAAGTTGTGCTTTGTGAGTTGGTGAGAAGCCCGGTGGTGGAGACCATGGTATGTGTTGGAGAGAACTGAGCATAAGGTGGGGTACTAGGCAGGTTCCACAAGACCACGAGGAGATTTCTGTGCTGAGACAGAAAAATACGATTGATTCCTTAGACAGTAATGAGTCAACACAGGCTTTTGTTTCCCAGGGAGGGAATGAAGGAAGAAGAGAAGCAGGAATCACAGGTGTTTTCCGCTTACGAATACAAAACTGTGAGATAAAGATAAGTGTTTCCTCCAAGCAACTCTATCCCCTAAACTAACATTTTTTTCATCTTTTATATCAAATTTTTTATACAAAAACTGTCTTTTGTATTAAGACCCACAAAATTATAACTCAATTGCTAAGGCTGTAGTTATTACTATTCCTACCGTGAGAACAAAATATAGGACACAACTATCTTCATGCCCCATGGCGTCCTCAGTGGAAACCTGACGTGTCGTCTTGGGGTTGCTCCCTCTAGTTGAGCTTGTTCCTGTAACGGCTGGGGCAGAGTGGTGTCAGGGAAAACTTCATCTCCCTGGCTTGGGCAGCCCCCTTTGCAATAATAATGTAGTTATTTCAGAGACGTCTCCTCAATTCCTTTGTGAACGTGCTGTATCAACAAAGAGTATATATATACAGCAGTTTGCAGATTTAGCTAAAATAAAACTCTATAAATATTTAGCATTTCAGCTAAATGATGATTGCTGCCTTGCTACCACTATATTATCTTTAGACTTTAATAATATACTTCAGGATTTAAAAGAAAGTACATGCTGTGTGAAGTGTATAAAGAGAGTTTTTCTTTGTTTTTGAGATAGGCAATATACAATTAATTTTTTAAAGAAATGGGACCATTATTCTTAGAAAAGTAATACATTTTCTATACTATTTTCTTTCTGAAACGGAATTTTATATTCATCTTGCACTCTATTCAGGGACTTTAATTACTAAAGTATTATAAGAATCTTGAAATAAAAGACTACCTATTTATATGACGTTTCCATTAATGGATTTCAAGAACAATGCTATGTTGAGGTTTGTACATAATTTCCTTTCATCATAAAATCACCCCAGCTATATCTTCCTTATTTTGTGTGCCTTTTTCAATTTTGAATTACATTATTTATGTGCATATATCGATCATACATAGAAGAAAGCAGGTTAATATATATAAAATACCCTTCTTGGATTCTTATTATGAGCCAAGCATTACAATAAGCAAAATCCAATGACAAAGGTATAAAATCTCATGTCACAAATGAGATAAGTAAGGTGTAGAGAGGTTAAGTAGCTTGTCCGGTCATATGACTAGTGGGCAGCACAAAGATTGAAAATTAGATGCCTTTATCACTAAAATCTTTATTCTTTATTACTACATATATATATAGTTATCAAGATGTTTTAAGGGATTACCTTCCATATTGTATGAACTCATCTTTTACAAATACTCCAAGAAAACTGGTGCAGAATTCTCATTCAGTTCAAAAACAACTTTTGCTGCTAAGTACCTTTTAAGTCCACGGCTCTCCTCTCATCTCCTTCCCCATTGCAGGGTTCGTGCTGTGAGAATGCTCCAAGAGGACCGTCACAAGGACCCTCCTCATCAAAAATGATTCCACAGTACCAGTATGACCTCTACAGGCATTTTCCCTTCACTTGCTCTTTTTAAGCTATTTTCAGTAAAATACTGTTAATATTTGAAAGCCATCAGGGAGGGATGTTTCATGCCCCCTTGTAATCCATTTTTGTAAGTGCAATGTCAATGTAGGGAGATTTACTTTTCACGTTTTACCTGAATTCCTCATTTGCAGGTTCTCTGCATCATTGGAAATTCAAACACCATTTTCAATGTAAGAACCTTTCAGATCTTTAAAGATCATTTTTCGGTATAATATTTTAGGCTATTTTAGATATATTCCTCCAGGAAGCTATGTCTAGGCCAGGAATGACTCCCAGTAGGACACATGGTAAGTTGATATCAAGGCCAGTGGTCAGGTTGAGTGAATTATGGTTTTGAAGGACCTATGAGGCCTCTTAGCCGTACCGCCTTCATCTTAAGGAGGTTGTGAATATTTTTTAAATGCTTTGATTTCAGTAATTCTAGGTATTAGGGTGAAATTTATTCTTAAATCCATGAAGGAAGCAAAGGGCCTTTAGAATAGAGGTCATTTATTTTGGTTTCAGTTTAAATTATAGTTATGGATATACTCTTTTTCTCCATAAAAGAGGCATTATTCTTTGATTTCTTTATTTTTCACTATAATCTATGAGGCAGCTAGTGGTTCCAAGATCACGTTTATCATTACAGTCTGACCCAAACCATACTTATATTGAAGTAAAACCTGCTTTCCCTGAGAAACATTAAAGCTCTAGCTATCTCTTCTCTTTACGCTTCAGACGAAAGCCTTATGCTCCGTATCAGCCATGATTCAGTAGAGAGAAGAGCTCCTTCTTCCCAGGTGCTGGAGTCACAGCTGCGAGGCAGGCTTTAGCCACACCGCTCCTGAGGAGTACTTAAGTGTGCTGCTTGTAAAACCCCGTTTTCCTTCAGTTCTCATCTCAACTTCAGTTCTTAATTGTAAATTATCTTTTTTGGGGTCACAGATTTGTGTACTTTCCAGTGAAATTATATTTGTTGTGTATATTTTCTATGTAGTTAGCCTACTCATTTTAGGAAATCTGTAATGCAGATACTATCCTTTCTTACGAGTTCAGTTCTTCCCAGAGAGTATTTAAGTATGAAAATTAAAGAGTGAATGCCATGGGGGAGCCTGGGTGGCTCAGTCGGTTAAGTGTCCAACTCTTGGTTTGGGCTCAGGTGGTGATCTCAGCTCAGTGTCATACTGTGTTTGGAGCCTGCTTAAGATTCTCTCTCTCCCTCTTCCTCTCCCCTCTGCCCCTGCGTGCACACACTCTCTAAAAAAAAGTTAAGGGGCACCTGCACCCCAATGTTTATAGCAGCAATGTCCACAACAGCTATGGAAAGAGCCCACATGTCCATCGACAGATGAAAGGATAAAGAAGATGTGGTATACACACACACACACACACACACACAAAGGAATATTACTCAGCCAGCCATCAAAAAGATGAAATCTTTTTCCATCCACGTAGATGGAACTAGAGGGTATTATACTAAGTAAATAAGTCAATCAGAGAAAGATAATTATCATATGATTTCACTTATATGTAGGATTTAAGAAACAAAACAGACAATCATAGGGGAAGAGAGGAAAAAATGAAACAAGATGAAACCAGAGAGGGAGACAAACAGTAAGAGACTCTTAATCATAGGAAACAAACAGGGTTGCTGGAGGGGAGGGGCATGGGGTAACTGGATGATGGACCTTAAGGAGGGCATGTGATAGAATGAGTACTGGGTATTATATAAGACTGATGAATCACTGACCTCTACCTCTGAAATTAATAACACATTCTATGCTAATTAATTGGATTTAAATAAAAAATTAAATTAAAAAAATAAATCAGCCAACTAGTTAACAAACAAACAAAAATAAAGTTAATACGAAGGCAGAATATGCATGTGGGCTGGGTGTTGTTTGCTGGGAAAGTGAAAGGTAGAGTTTCTACCAAAGAAATGAATATAGCAAGTTCTATGATGGCATGTGCTTACAAAACAAAAACAGAATTCACATAAAGAGTAACCAATTGGTCTTTTTCTTTTTATAAATATTTGGGTACTAATAGTGTAAATAAATGTTCTCTAAAATCATCATTGCATGGAGTCAGAATCAGAATATATAATATAAATATATAATTATATAATATATAATTTATATATAGCAAATATATTTAAAATAAATATATAAATGTATATATAATGTTTATAATTTTATAAATATATGAAAGTAAATATAGATTTTTATAATTTTATAAATATATAAATAAAATAGAAATATATATATATTTTTCAGCTTAGTTCCCTATGTGATTTTATGTTCAAAATTGTAGACAAAAATAATAGGAAACAAAATTGAGAGCAAATTTTCAATGAATTTTTGTCATGAAATGTTTTATATTTGTACTTTTTTAATTATTATTTTTCAAATTTATTTGTACTAAAGACCTATCAAACAGAGGCATTGTTTTTCTAAAGTTTTTTTTTTTTGCTCGTAAAACTCTGCTTTACAGTGATTATGATAGTGCTGATTGTTTGTGGTCCTGATGCCAGATTATAACAGATGCATGGGACAGATTACTGAGTTGAGATTTGGTGTTCTGGAAATCATGAGGCAGAAGAAATGGGCAAGAAATTCTGGAGGCTGGTAATCAGATCTGAAGCCCTTCACGGATCCAGGGTTAGTGGCTGAGCTAGGGTAGAGTTGTGAGTGACAGAAGCCACTCGTCCAGGGACTGATTCTTAGCATGGCAGAAAACAGATGGTCTGAGGTTCTTCAGTGGTACTTTCAGAGTGGAAAGCGCCTCCCACCTTACCAAAAAGTGACCAACTCTTGAAAACCTACTTGAGCTTTACGACTACCCTTGAGGCTCCCTGACTGCCTAGCTGCCCAGCCCTAAAGCCCTAAAGCTCGGACTTATTCCAGGTCTCAAACATTCCAAAGCGTTCATGCCAAATGCAGGCTGGATCCCAGGGCCAAAACTCAGCACATCAGTGGGGACAATTCTAGTGGTTTTCCTAGGACTAGTCTCAATATGCATTACATTGAATTAATTTGAATTAAATCTATTTAACTCAAACCTTTGTCATTATCACATATGTTGTATATAAATATCTATCTCTAAGTAACTATACATATTATATATATACATGTATACGTACACGTTTCTTAGTATGTGGCTGGCTATTTCAGCTCGTCCTATTCGGTGGATGAACATATTTGGTTTACTCTTCCAGTACAAATTAAAAGCAACATTTTGCAGGAATGTGATGTGCATGACTGCTTTAGATCTATGATATATATTTGGCTTTCTAGAGGCAACAGAAGTGAAGGAACAAAAATTAACATGTGTTTTTAGACATGTAAGTAGCATACCAAGTCATTGCCAAAGAAATGACAATCCATCGACAATATAGTCTTTAACATGCGGGACAGTTTATCACCAAGCAATATATGACTCAATGGCTAAATTTTGAATTTTCAAAATATTAAATTCTGTTTATATTTCCCAGTTGGCAGGACATGAGTTAGTTCTCCAACATCTGTCCCGTTAAGAGCTGTTGCCAGAGCTGTGGCTGCCGCGTGCTCAATGTCTGTTCCTTTTCCTGCAGTCCTGAGTCTAAAGGCCCAGAGGCCTGCCCTGCTGCACATCCCCACCCTCATTTTTGTGTCTTGAGATGACCAGTGTATGTTCTTTCACCCCTGTTTGGAGAGAGATCTTTGGAGATTGGTTCTGTACTTAATTTGAGAGGAAAGTCATGCACTTACTGACCTTTCTCTGGGCATTTGGGCCTCTTTGTGGCTTAGTTCCTTTGTGTGCATAATAAAAATTGTGTTAATTGAATCTTCCACCAATGTGTTATTTACATTGATTTGCCTTAGAGGATATGTGGCTACTAGTAGAAAAACTAATGCCACTGCAAGTATAAAAAGAACAAATTTCTAAGAGATTGCATTGGCAATTCTTCTTTTCTTATGTGTAAGCACCCTCTGAGGGTACTGGTACATGTACACCAAGGAACAAAGGCAAAAAATGAAAACGTTAAACAAGATCATTTCCGTATGGAAAGGAATGGGTCAGAATTGAGATCTGCAATTCTATTAGGCTTTCTGTGTCTTGGAATTTAGTAAAAACAAGGAAATTGCCTCAATTCAAAGTCTTTTCTTTTACCTAATATGTTCTGAGAGAGAATGAGTGGTTGATTTCTGAGTAACTCTGACAGCTTATAAGCAGCTCTCTCTGTCAAAATGTTCTTCCTTTAAACAAAACAACAAAGCAAAACCACCTTTTTGAGGGGGAAAAAGGCCCTTCACCCTGAAGTACTGGTCCTCTTACCCGTCCGCCATCCTTCATCCTCCAGCGTCTTAACTTATGCCGGCTGGGATAAGAAGCCACTCTTCTCAGCGGGGACAGTCAGTACTTGCCTGAGTAGCTGAGTTCATCCTGCCAATGAGGTGACAGACCCTGATTATTCGTACCTGGGGTGAGAGAGCAGAAGAGAGAATGAGGGGGAGTGTAGGCAGGCCTTGTGTTACAGAATCTTTCCTGTTTCACTCATTGTCCTATCGAGTGACAGCTGAGCGCATTTATAGGGATGATGCGTATAATCCTAGATGATACATAAATGGGGCATTACAACAGGTCGTTATTCCTAAACTCAGGCGGTGGTGCTGTTTAATATAGAAACCAGCTTGGGATCATCTTGCTCTTTGCTCACACTGAGGAGATGCCTGAGATGCGGGGCTTTCAGGGCCGAAACCGGGCTCACCCCAGGTAAATGGGGACAGTTGGTCATACTAATCAGAGTTCTTAAAATAAATTAATGTGAAGTCTCTTCTCAAGGAACATACTGAACCCCAAACAATCAAAAGCTAGTGAGTGAAGTCACCATTATGTTTAAAAAAAAAAAAAAGGCAAAATCAGATTGATTACTGGTTACTGTTGATGATGGTAGATCATTTGTTTTGGGGGTAAGAATGGTATTTTGCAAATGGTAGGAAGTATTTAGTAGCCTGCAGAGTCTGTGTAGTACCACCAGAGATTACCAGAACTTTTCACAAGATAGTCACCCATTTGTGAAAGAAGATTGAGCTCAAATTTACCTGCAGAACAAGACCATTCAGATGAAAAGGGGAAAGAGTGAAGATGCTAATTTTGTGAATAAAAATAATGTTCTGTGGTTGCCTTTGAATTAAAAATGTTCATGATTTTAAATTTGAAAAACAAAAATGCTCCCATTACAATAATCCTGTCCTTCTTCGTTCCTTTTTTCTTTCTTTGTTTCTATCTTTCGCTCTTTCTCTCTTTCTTCCTCTTTCTTCCTCTCTTTTTTCTTTCTTTCTTTCTTTCTTTCTTTCTTTCTTTCTTTCTTTCTTTCTTTTCTTTCTTTCTTTCGTTCTTTCTCTCTCTTTCTCTTTCTTTCTCCATCTCTCTGTCTCTCTCTGTCTTCCTAACCTTACAGGCTGACTGACTTTTTGTCAAAACATTGTATGACTCGAGCACATTCAAATCTAGCAAGATCTCTGCCAGGACAGCCATGGAATCCTCACCTGTGCAAATAGACATTTTTTTAGCATTTTTGAGGTTTGAAGGGGGCAGGTTTATGCTACTAGCTCGCTGCCATCTGTGGAGTGTGTTGATTCAGAGATGTAATTTATATTGATGATATGATTTCCTCCGACTTCTGCCTGTGCCTTGATGGTTGTGTTTCACCTGTTGACATGAACTTGGCTGAAATGAATGCTCCGTTGGCCATGGGTGAATTAGTTGCATGTGTGATAGCACCTTTCTGCTGTGTTCTTATTATTTTCAAAGTTGTGTAATGGGATAAGTATGTTATTCCTTTAGAATTAGATATCCCTTTTCTAGGGCTTTGCATTTACATAATTCCTTTCTCCTACAGACCTCTGAATAAACTTTATAGTTTTATTCAAAGATGGATTACACTTGCCACCATCACATATGTCAGAACGCATGCTTGTTATTTTTGGAAGTAGGCAAGTTGAATTAAATCAATTCTCTATGGACTAATTGGATTTGCTTCTTAAATATGAGAGTCTATGGCTATATTGTGTTCTCATTTCACATTATTCTTTGTAGCCCATACCAGTATATTATGGGCCCTAAATTGACAGAGATATTTGGTATTTGCTGCATATTATTATATTTCAAATTGCGTAACCACAAAAATTGAAGGTTGATGGACAAGTAAACCTCAACTCCATTTACTCCATCTGCCCTTTTTGCAAGTCTGTTGTTGGATTCTTCTTAAGGATAAGGATTATGTCTCAAAGCTTGGGTCCCCCACAGTTCCTAACACAGTATCTGGCTCAATAGCAATGGAGACTTTCACTGATGAATTTACCCTCAGTTACACCATCACCTAATCATGGGGGTTATCTTGATTGGTGTCGGATCACTTGTAAATGGAGCTCGAAAAATTTAAATTAACTAGTAGGTAAGGTTAGATATAGAAAAGGACTAGCCCAGATATAGAAAAGGACCTTTTTAAAGAAAGTAGTTAATATTTTTCTTCCTAAGTTTGCCTTTGGTGGTGCATTACTATGTCTTGAGACCAAATTTTTCAGAAATATTCCATAGGTAAATGAAGCAACCCAGAACATGAAAAAAAAAAATGAGGCTGTTTAAAATTTCTAAGACTTACTTTGATTTTCATTAGCAAATTTTTAAGATACAACACAAAAATGTTGAAGACAATATGTGACAAAAGAAAAAGGCAGTCACATTAGTGTCCTATGCTCTCTCACAGCTCTAACAGCTTATCTTCATGATTGCCTTCATTTCCTTTTCTCTTTTTTTTAAGATTTTATTTATTTGAGAGAGAGAGAGAGAGAGCATGAGTGGGGTGAGGGGCAGAGGGAGAAGCAGACTCTCCGTTGAGCAGGGAGCCTGACGCTAGGAGCATGACCTGAGTGGAAGGCAGACGCTTAACCACCTGAGCCACCCAGGTGCCCCTGATTAGCTTCATTCCTGATTGTTATATGAAACTCAGCATTTTTGGACACTATATGTGTGTGTGTATATATATATATTTATTAGGACATATACATATAAATATAGATACATATACACATTTATCTTTTATATTTTTATATTTATTTCCCTTCTCCCCCCATCTACCTTCCTTATATTTCCTCATATTTTTGTTAGAATTTGCATATATATTTCAGAGTTTGATTTATAATTTTGTAAGATGGTGAGTATAACTTTTTCCTTATTATAAAATTTTCGTGTTCATACATTTAGTCTTCTTTTGTAAGATTTTTGAGAAAAATCTAAACAATTAGTTATTCTGCAGGAAAAGAAATCGTTTCCCTTTAGATAATTTAAATAATAACACTCTTTCACTTAACTAGCATTCCTTTTCTTTCAAGGATTACAAAGAACATCCTCTACAATGCACAAATCTCACATTGTACTCAGAATTCTTATCAGCAAATATATTTTCAGCTCCTTTCTAACTTTCTTCATGTGTATCAGAAAAATGCTGCTGTCACTCCCATTTTTAGAGCTGAGGCTCTTAGACTGGGTTGTGCATTGTCCTTTTTAAGAGCCAGCCACTGACTTTTTGAGTTGTTGATTTACTGTTGTAGCATTGTACTTCAATCTGAGCAAGAAGTTTCTCTGTCACTGGTATAGCGCCGTTGGAATGTGGCGTGATGATTAGAAGATAGAGATGGTAGAATACTTCCACTCCTAAGTAACCAAAAGCCCCACGAAAGGGTCTTAGATGATAAAGATGTTTAGGAAGTCACATAAGGAGAATTCAGAGGCAGGGCCATCTCGCGGTTGGTTAAGACAGTGTCTCCACAAGATCTTCAGTGGCTCAGGTTCCTCTCATCTCTCCTGCCGTCCTCAGCCAGCTCCTCACATGCTACCATGTGGCTGCAGCAGCCCACACATCCCAGTCATACGTGGTCGGCTGCAATAGGCAGGAGAAGCCTTTCCCCGAATCCCCCACTGACGTACTTTCTCTGCTCAGTAACCACAAGTCCTGTGACATGTGCCAATCTAAACCCGTCATTGAAAAGGAAATGGAATTGCCATCACTGGCTTAGCCCAGCGGTTCCCAAATGTGTGTCTATTTCACAGTCACCTCCGATCCTTTAAAAATGCCAAAGCTCAGGCCACACCCCAGAGCACCAAAATCACACTCTCGGGGGGGGGGGTCCCAGGCATCAACATTTTAGGGCTCCCAGGTGATTCCATGCAAGCAGCTTAGCCTCATCAAGATTCTCTCTCTAGGCTGGGTTAGGTAGCCTCCTCTTCTGCTGTGCTTAGCCGGGAGGAAGGGGTTTGATGGGGAGGAAGCCACAACACAAGGAGGTCACTACAGACACTGGCCCTGAAGTAAGCTTGACCTCTCTACCCGATGATGTAACCTTGGTCGTATTTTAAAACTAACACTGCTTCATCTGCAAGTGAGAATAACCAAAATTTGCAGCATTGCTTAGCAATTAAATGGAAAAAAAATTAAAAATTCCCAGCGCTTTACCAGCCAACATGAAGTAGACATTCTATTTATATCCACAATAATGCCTTGGTAGGAGAGAATCATAGGAAGAAGAGGAGAAATAGAAGTTATTGTTGCTGTTGTTGTATTTTTCAGTAGTAGTTCTATTATTACTTGAGAAGATGGTGGATCAGATTAGAAGTTCTCACTTCTGGTTGCACTCTCACTTCTGTGCCGTCGCCTGGCCACACCCAGACCAGCTAAGTCAGGCTATCTGGGAATGGAGCCCAGGCATCAGCGTTTCTGAGAAGATTCCCTGGGTGATTCAGGTGTGCAGGCAGCCGCAATCCATAAGCTAGAGACTGGGAGAGTGTGAGGGAGGAATGTAGTTAGGTCAGTTTGCCTCATTATTCCAGATGACCAGTCCGAGTCACCAGTATAGCCGCAGGGAAACAAGGTTTTCGAACTAGTTTGGATGGTTCTTCACTTGCTTTGTGCCAGACAAGCTCTTCTGTCACCTCTGTGCAAGTGATAGGACTTCATTGTAGCCATTTAACTTACAAAAATTATTCTGTAGGCCTCAAGAGTGGATTGTTTCTATTTACAGTTTGTATACACCACTTTAATATAAGAATTATATTCTATTTACTGTGCTTATTTTTAGTTTTCTATATGTGTGAATTGTGCAATCATTTTCCTAGTTTATAGAAAGTGTGTTTTCCATTAGCTACGATGCAAAACCAATTACGGATGTGTTATGTAGAAACCTGCTTTAAATATTCTCCTAGCTTTCTGCAGGCTTCCCAAAGAGTTATAATTTCTAGGTGCATTGTTTACTAGGCCATGGGTATGTTTTGTCATATGTTGAAAGATCACACCAGCTATAAAAATGAGATGGTGAATAAAAAGCCACAAAAGCTATAAACATCTGTAAAAGAAGTTTTCTAGGCAAGGTTGCTCGTTAGAGGGAAACTCGGTGCACGTTGATTGTGTGCAGCTGGTGGCACGTGAACTTTCAGGAACGGGGCCATTAAGAGGAGCTGTTAGATATATGGCAGTCGCACTGTGGGCCTTTAGATCTGTCCCCTCGGCTGTGTGTAATAGCAGCCCGTGGGGCCGCACTCGCAGAGCTCCCTCTAAATTCCACCTGCGACTCTGTCGTGAATTGGATGTTTTATGGAATTGGGTAGTCATCTTTTGGTCACAAAACCAGTCTTACCAAGAGAATTAGCTCGTTCCCAGTAAAGAGGAAAAATCTGGAATACCAGTATGGGCTTCACAGTGTCTGCCACCCTGGAGCACGTGTCAAGGCTGACCTCCGGTCTGTGTCAGGGCCCCCGCAGGATGCTGCCTGGAGCTCTCATTTATTATTCTTGGAGGATCTGTCATGTGAAATACCACGTAAGGTATGATGCTGACCCAGTTAACCAAATGACCCCATTGTACAAGAGCGCAAGAGACCCCCTGCTCTGGACACATATCTGAGCGAACAGCCTGGGTGTGCTGGACCTGGGGGCAGAGGGACTGGGTGTGGAGAATCTACTCGCCAGAATGCGTTTTTGTGGCTGGCAGTGGGACCAGTCACTGGAGCATTGGGGCTTCTCCTGGCAGGCATTTCTGAGACAGCGTTTCTGACTTCTGAGATGATTCATTGTTTACAGGATCCTTCTTCTTGATACCAGAAACAGTTTCCCTTAAAAAAAAAAAAAGACAAGATCTTTGAAGCAGAAGGACAATTGTTAAGATGTTTTAAGTTTTAGAATAAAATGAAAGCAATTTTTTAATAAAATTTCCATTGACTATTTATTTATATTTTTATTTTTTGATGTAAAGTACAATGATTCATTAGTTGCGTATAACACCCAGTGCACCATGCAATATGTGCCCTCCTTACTACCCGTCACCAGCCTATCCCATTCCCCCACCCCCCTCCCCTCTGAAGTCTTCAGTTTGTTTCTCAGAGTCCATAGTCTCTCATGCTTCATTCCCCCTTCTGATTACGAAAGGGGGGGTAATCCTTTAACTTTTTATAAGGAAAAAATTAAACCCACAGAAACAGGGAGAATAGGGGAATGAATATCTATGGAACCTCACTCAGATTCAACAAATATTAATTTTTTTCCCATTTATAAACTCTCCACTACCCCAACCATAAAATTTGGAATTTTTATATATATACTATTAAAATGATATTTAATTCAGAGTTAGGTGTAATTCTGTTGGTAGTTATCTTTTATGTAAGGTGTATGATATAATTTGTTCACTTAGATGATGAAAGAACTGAAATATGGGCATCTGTGATCAGACATTTTTGTTCTAGACCCATGCTAGCGGAAGTGTGGCTTGAAGACCAGTACCAGCCCACAAACTCTTAGTTTCCGGTCTGTGATGAGATAGGCACAGAAATTGTGAGGAAGTACTTTGGACTCTTATAACATTTTGGCATTGCTGCACATCTAAGTGCATGATCATTTTTTTAGTAATTTTTTTTCATCCTACTTTGCAAAAGTATCAGCAGCACACTGAAAGCAACACAGTCTTTCACTGCAGATAAATCAGGAAGTACTCTTCTGTAGGGCACGTCTGTGATTTTGCCCTCCAGGGGACATTTGGCAATGTCTGGAGATATTTTGAGTCGACATAATTGGAGAATAAACTTAGAGGGGAGAGGTACATGCTACTGACATCTAGTGGGTACACAGGACATCTCCCTAAAACAAAGCATTATCTGGCCCTAAATGTCAGTGATACTGAGGTTGAGAAACCCTGCTCTAGACCTCAGTGGAGGGCTTATGCTGTCTGTGCCTTGCCTAAGGAGATTTGGCAAATGGGTCTTACCAGGGTGCAGGCTGACAAGAGTCTAAGGCTGTTTGTATGTGACCTGCCCTTGCACAAGAGTCTCCACATTCTACTTCGGAAATTAGCAAGACCTTTTGCTGATGGAAGAGTTTGACTGTTAAATGACTTTGCCCCAAATGTTACAGAAATTTGATGCTTTTATATGTAGTCACAAGTTGCGTGTTTCATCTCTGCCAGAGTTTGTAATGTGCCCAACAGGAGAAAGTCAGCCACTGCTTCAGCGGCTGAGAAAATGGGGAACTAGAAATTTATAAAATTTCTGTTTATTTACAAATTTCATATTTAAGAAATTCGTACCAAATCCCTGCTTCATGAGGTTTTTAAGATTTTCTTTTAAAGTTAGAAGTAGAAAATGATCATCTGATGAAAGTCGTCATTTTTCTGAACTTTAATAGGGAAAATATGAATAGCTAGAAATATTTAGTCTAGAAAAGATAATCAAATGAAATTAATTTGGAACAAGAGATAACTTGTATATCCTAACATACTTGTGTGTGTGTGTGAGAGAGAGAGAGAAAGAGAAGGAGAAAGAGAGACTTATTTCCACATCTGATTCCTCTTCAGTGAGTTTCTTCTCTCAAATTGTATTTGATGTCCAAGTTGCTCACATGGAAATTATTTCATTAACACCATGGACATTCTGGCCTTGCTTGGTATAGCTTTGAGCAAGACAAATAGAGAAAAGCTTGTCCTTCAAGTATATCCACATACTATATAACAACCAAGAAGCCAGTGTTTTGCTCACAGGTTGAACCCTGTCATAAGCCAGCTATGTTTATATATGTTCAGAATACCACAGGCTCTGCCAGTCCTCCCCATCCTTACTAGTCTGCCGTTTCAATTGCTAACTAATTTTTATTTCTCAATTTTATTGGAGTCAGGCTACCACTGTCACCAAAGAGTATTTATTAACCATCATCCTATGACTTCCTTAAACCATTTACCTTGACCTCTGAGTACAAGGGAAAATGCTCACTTGCCATATTTTCTGTTTCTATTTGATCGGGCCTAACATAAAAACAACCAAGGTAATATTCAGAATACCAACCTATGGCATGCAGATAATCTACCCATGATCCTCCCTTGTCTTTGGTAGTCTTTGTAGTGGAGGACATGCTTCTTTACCTCCTGGCAAGCAGTCCTAACAGGAAACCACCAATAAGTTTCTATTTTAAAGAACTTCAACATCCAGATCCCTCCAAGATTTATTAAAAATGTGACTTTGTTTCTAAAGTGATTCTGAGATTTATTAATTCAGTTCTTATTGGGAAAAAATATAACATTTGAAGTTATTTTTTATGTAGATGATCATTAGCAATACAAAAATAGGACTTCTTATTAGCTACATAACAAGGTACAGGGTGTAGAGCTCTATAAATCCTACCTTCTGAATGAATTCTGCCAAATGCTGTTTGATTAAAGAGAACTGATTAGACTACTGATTAATTCTGCTTTTGACAGATTATACAGTTTAACTGACAAATAGATTGCCTCCATTTAGTAATGATTCCCCAGTTATGATGACAAAGGACAAGCTATTTGTCAGTTAAACCGTGTAATCATTCAGAAACAGAACTAATCAAGGACCTAATCATTTTGTCTCTGGTTAAATCCAGCTAATGAGTTAAAATGTGTAATTTATACTACAGATTCCCCTTGGAAAGTGTTACAATTTCCATGATATTTTATTGAATCAGATTTTGTGCCCATATTAAAGATTTTATAATGGAGGAAGAGATAGAGGAAGACAGGTAGTGGAGTTATAAGATGATTAATGTCAAAATGTTGCTAGTATATGAGTTCTTCATGGGGTAGGAGCAATGGGGCCTTGGAAGTCCCACAGTATCCGAACTTGCTTAAACACTTCGGCCACACCAGCCTGCAGATTGCTTTCCAGTGTGTACTTGGGAAGGTAGCAGAGAGCTCAGCCTCACCTCTGTTGCCTAACCTGACAATAAGAACTCAAAGATTTCCTAAGCTTTCTGTGTCACATGGTCTCTTGCTGTGTCCACCACTCTGTAGTTGTCTAACCACTGTCATCCTCAGTGAACCTTATGGTAAGGGCAGGCAGCGAAGATTAGAAATTGAAGTTCTCTTCCTTCCTCTCACACAGGCATGGATGCTTCTGGACTGGGAAGTTAGGGCTAAGAATATTTAGGAATGCTCCAGAGGTGACATAGATTTTTTTCACAATTTCCAGAGAAAAGGAGAGGAAGAACAAGTGAAGGCCCAACTATATTTACCATGTGAAAGGTGGTATTTCTTTCATATGGCAGACTAGGAATAATTGGGAAGAAATTATTAAAGAAGGGGGATGAGGGTTCTGTATTGTTTCTTTTTTTCCTGAAAAATAAAATGCAGTTTTTTTCCTTCTTATTTCAGTTCATTTGGTTTTCTTAAATTTGAGATGAATGCCCTGTAATCTTCTGGCTCTGCCTCTGGTATAAAAGCTGTTTACTGGAGCAGGAATTCTCTCATACTTGCTTTGGCATCATTCATTTTAAATTTGAATCTTTTCAGGGGCACCTGGGTGGCTCAGTTGGTTGAGCGTCTGACTCTTGATTTCAGTTCAGGTCCTGATCTCAGGGTCGTGAGATTGAGCCCCATGTCAAAGGTTCCACACTCAGCACAGAATCTGCTTGGGATTCTCTCTCCCTCTCTTTCCTCTCTCTCTGCCCCTCCCCACACTTGTTCACATGCACTTGCACACATGCTCTCTAAATAAGTAAATAAAATCTTTTTCAAAAAATGGAATCTTTTCAAGGGTGGGCATTAAAGTTCTTTCCAAGGAGCACAATATGGCATTCTGACTGAATCTGTCAGGAATTATATCCTTCCTTGTAATTTCTTCAGGAAAATTGTAGATTGTTTAAGACTTGGGGATAAAATAGATGGACAGACATATGAAAGGCAAATATGGCTTCTTCTTACTATACTTTGCTATGACCTAAGGACTCAAAGAACCTTTCTTTCTAGACTGACTTAGAAGTGTGATTGTAGAGTCCTTTGTGAGCTAATAATCTTAGGACAAAATCCCAGGGAACCTTCAGCTTCAAATGGTTCCTGGTAGAAAAGAGTGAGTCCAGGCAGATACAGAACTGCTTCATCAAATGGGTCCCTTTCCCAACTATAATTCTCAAATTTTTTAAATTGGAGAAACCTTTCTAACATTATAAATTTCAACCCCAACTTTCCTGCCAACACACACATAGAAGCACATGATGGTTGTTGTACTTTTAATGTCTTTTATAGGAGAAAATGAATAAGTGAAGGTAATATAATTTCAGTGACATTTGTAAATAAACTATATTGAAATAATCACCAGCAGTATTTACAAACATTTGAAAAATACCAATATATGAGTGGGTGAATATGTGCGTGTGTGTATAAAACATTATTTATTCAATCCAAGCCAATGCATAATACACATTTGGGTTTTTGAAAACTTTTGTGATAACTGCAAAACCCCTCTGCCTTTCCAGAATCTCCATACACTGGTTTGGAACCTTTCTCAGTACCCATGGGGCACTGTAGGATGCTCACCTAGACAGTACCTGCTAAGAGGAAATTTAGGAATGAATGAGAAGGGTGTTCTTAATTAGTGATGCTCAGACCTTGTTTTTTACTGCCTTTTCCTCCTGGAAACTTCCCGTCACTCTCTTAGAATGTCATCCAGATAACTGGTCCTGTCTTAGGTTGTTCTGTGCCAGATACTTACCTGTCATTGCGGCTGCCACGGTGATGTGCCTCTTACTTCTTCACAAGATCTTGTTTTATAGATAAATTGTAGGGAGAAGAGCTTTCCTTTTTTTCTTTTCATATACATCATATTGATATATCTTTATACGTTTTTAAAATATGTTTAAGTGAAACATTTGGCTATCATAAAAGTCCCAATAACTCCAAGAAATTTCTCATTTAAATACTTACAACTACATTTTCAAGTTTTTTGTTTGTTTGTTTTTAACTGGGCAATATTTGAAGAAATAAAAGGCACCAAAAACAATGCAATATGTGAAAAGAGATTGTATTGATTTAGACTAGATGACAAATGCAGTAAACATATGGGTGGCACAGTCGTTTAGCGTCTGCCTCCAGCTCAGGGCGTGATCCCAGCGTTCTGGGATCGAGCCCCACATCAGGCTCCTCTGCTAGGAGCCTGCTTCTTCCTCTCCCACTCCCCCCTGCTTGTGTTCCCTCTCTCATTGGCTGTCTCTGTCAAATAAATAAATAAAATCTTAAAAAAAAAAATGAGAACACCTTCAGGGCGTTTGCTAGGATCTGTAAATTCAAGGGTTGGTTTTAAATGGTGATGGAAAGGGAGGCAAGCTCTGGGCGTAGGTCATAGGGCAAGATGGAACCACATCCCACCACAATGCTGGGACCCTAGAAAAGCGATACTCAAAATGAAATCAGGAGCTGGAAATAAACGGAGGTGCTTGGGACACTTAACTGTCTCAGAGTCATTGCTGGCTAGAGAAAAAGAGTTCTCCTTAGAGTTTTTAACCACAAACCTCTCCCTCAAGTGTGTTTAGAGTTCAGACTTAAAATGCTTTCCTGACCAGAAAACCCTAAGGCAAGAAATAAACTTAAAATGGTCTTTGATTGATAGCATCCCAGAATGCCTGGCAGAAGCAAACACAAATGCTGTCTGGAGGGACTTACCCTCAACCTAGGGGTCACAGAATTTTAACAGATAAAGACCACCAAACAGGAGCCCATGATTCTAAATTCCAGAAACACCCAAGGAAGCAAGAACCATGAGCAGGAGACAGGAGAAACCGCAAATAGCAGAATTACATTTCCAAAAAACTTAAGATAATGATTTATCAGATGAGGTAAATTATTCAAATGTCTAGAATATTTTTTAAATAGACATAAGCATGAGTAAAAAACATGAGTAAAAAACAAGATTTTATCAAAAATTAAGCATAATTGAAAATAACCAAATAACTTACAAAAATTTAAAATATAATGGAAATTAAAAACTCAAGTGATCCTATTAACAAGTTATTCATACCTGAAGATAATCGATCAACTGAATCTAAAGAAATTACATATACAAGAGATGGAAATGATTAAGAGACGTGAAAAATAGAGTCTGTTATGCATCTAATTGGATTTATAGACTTTCACTTAATAACAAATGAGAAATAAAGTCATTTTCAATCAAATAAAAACAGAATTTACCATCATCAGATCCTCTGAAGTTCAGTTAAAAAAGCATGAAAAGTAAAGAAATTGTTAAGCATGTATAAAACTAAACCACACTGATGTGTAAAGTAATAATGATTCTGTATCGGGCATTAAAAATCAAGACACAAATAAAATACTGTTACATATAACATGTAATACAGCAGCATTCTGCAGGACTTGTTATTCAGTAGGAGGGAAAACATACAGATAAACTTTAGATTGTGTTAAATTACATGATGGAATTGTTAAGGATAACCATTAAGAGATAGAAATAGTGTTCATGACTTCTACGATAATACAAGGGGGAAATCATCAATCCAAAACATACAAGAAAATACAGGGAAAAAAACCTGAGAAGATAAACAAGATAAAGTAATGCACAAAATAAAATGTTAGAAATATATTCAAATATATTTTTAATAAAATTAATAAATACCCTAATATATTTATTATAACAGTAATTATATTATAATAAATGATAATGAATATTAAGAAACAAAACTTGCTATCTTAAAAAAAATGATATAAGGGTAGGTTAAAAAGATCCAGTTGATAACAGTTTATGGAGACACTCCTCATCCCTAAGGATGTAGACAGAAAGTAAAAAGATGAATATACTAGGCAAACACTAATTTTATTTTTTTTTGCCTCTTTCTTTTAAACTAAGGTATAATTGACATATAACATTATATATGTTCAAAGGGTGCAAGGTATTGATTTGATACATTTATATATTGCAATACGATTACCACCATAGTGTTGGCTAAACCTCCACCATGTCATTTAATTACCTTTGTGTGTGTGCGTGTGTGCACATGTATGTTGAGAACATTTAAGATCTAGTCTCTTGGCAACTTTGAAATACATACTACGGTATTGTTCACTATAAATCACAATTCTGTGCATTAGGTCTCCAGAACTTACTCATCTTCTAACTGCAAATGTGTACCCTTTGGCCAACATCTCCCCAATTTCCCTACCCCCATCAAATACTAATTTTAAAAAGTTTTTATAGGTATATTAAGAACAAATTAATTTTAAAGTAAAAAGAATTATTACAGGTAAAGAAGATCACTTCAAAATGATAAAAGGTCCTATTTTCTAGGAACATAATGTTTTAAATTTATATGCACTCATCATGTCCCTCATGAGTCTCAAAATTTGTAAAATACAGTGATAGAATTATAAGAATATACTGGATGTTGGAGTGTAAAATGGTTTATCCACTCTGTAGAGTTTGGCCATTTCTAGAAAAGTTGAAGGTGCAATCCCACTTCTAGATATACATATCATAGGGGATTACACTGATGTTCATTCAAGTAAACATGTACAAAAAAATCCAGAGCAAATTTGTAAGAGTGAAAAATTGGAAAAACATGAACCACCTATCACTGGATAATATATATAAGCAAATTGGGGTATAGCCATTGAGTGTAATATGATATGGTATTAAAAATCAATGAGTAGGAATGTGTGTTCACAAAATGAAATTGAGGACTAGAAGCTCATAAAGGTAATGTTGAGCAAAAATAAGTCAATTTCAGAAGAACTCACAGAGTTTGCATATAGTATCATACTATATAAGTAAGTTTAAAAGGCAAAATAATACTGTCTTACTTAGAGATCCTTCCATTCATGTGCAGTAAAAATATAGAGAAAAACAAGGGAATGGTAAGCCCCATATCCAGCACAGCAGTCACATCTGAGGATGTGGACAGGTGCTGCAGTTAGGGAGTGGGGGTGGGGGATGTGTTGAGAAGCACACCTGTCCTGGTAATGTTTGATTCCTTGAGAGCTAGCTGGTAGACAGACACATGTCGGTTTGGTTTTGTAGGTCTGAATATGTTTATAATACTCAAATACTAAGGAGAAAATATGCATGGAACTTATCTGCATAACAGGAAATTAAATACACACACACACAACCTCAATCTAAAAAACTATTTAAAACATTTTTGAAGATGTGTTTGGAAAAAAACTCATTGCAAGTTTACTTTAAACCTCATTTTTTTCCTCAATTCTTTTTATTTATGCACTGTTTAGTAATAACCAGCTGTTTTGGGGGAGGTTGTTTTGTTTTGTTTTTTGATGGGCTGTTTTAATGGAACAATGTTAATTTATTTCACAGTTCTTTCCAAGTGAAAAGGTTGGTGATATAAATGCCTGGTATCAAAGGTGGATGAGGAATGTGGACATTTTCTCTTTTCCTGTGGAGATATTTTTTTTTCCTTAAGAGTCTGTAACAAACAATTTAAAAATGCCTCATTTAAAAAAGTAACTTAGATTTTATAAAAGAATATTCTACCTAGGAAAGAAAGATTGGGCAATAGAAATGAAAATACTTAAATCACAGTTGAGTTGTAGTTTTTTAAACTTACCCCCAAAATCTGCTGACAGTTTTGTTCTGAAGTTTTCATTCTCAGGAATTCCTCTGAGATAGTAAACAATTTGTACCATCTAGATCGGGGGTCCCAAACTCTCTTGGTCCGTGATGCCCTTAGTATCTCAGTAAATTTTTGCAGCCCGCCAAGACCAAAAGAAAACCTAAGAGTTCAGTTGTTTTAGTAGTTGGATCATGTCCATCATTCAGAAGCCAGCCTTGCAAAGGTGTGACGTAATTAGAAGACTGTCGTACAGTCTAATGCTGGAACCGTGAACTGCCGTGAGCACGTAGGTGTTTCCCAGCAGACGGTGAGTAGTGCCATTTCTCCTGAATATTTAAAATAACTCGTGGCACCCGTCTGGATTTGCCACAGCACCTACAGAACTAGATAAAATACCCCCCCTTCCACGTACACCTTAGTAAGGAGGGCTCTGAGTTCACTCGAATTCATGGCGATCTCTTTCCATTAACCACAGGAGAAGCCATACAAGTGCTCAGAGTGCAGCAAAGCCTTCAGCCAGAAGCGAGGCCTGGATGAGCACAAGAGGACGCACACTGGAGAAAAACCTTTTCAGTGCGATGTGAGTTTGGTTTCTCTTCTCTTTCCCCAGTGTCCTCCAGTAACAGACTGTGCTGGAAGAGAGAGAGAGTGTGTGTGTGTGTGTGTGTGTGTGTGTGTGTGTGTGTGTGTCTGCATCTGTGCATCTATGTGGGTATGTATGTGTGTGTGTTTTGCAGTGCTGGTCTTTCTATTAATGTCTCGTGCTGCTTATATCTTTTGATTGCATAATCTGTGTAACCACTTTGAGTAATTTTGTTCATCCTAGTTTGCTGGCAGCAAATAAACTCTGATTTTCTTTAAGGCACACTTGGCACACTTGCACGCTTTTTTAATGCAGTTGAGTTGTTCTTTCAAGGTATAAGTGCATGATGATTCAAGGCAGCTTTCTTGTGTCTACCCCGATCTTTGACAGGTTAATGACAAACCAGAGATTTAACTGGTCATAGATATTATTTATTTTGTTACAGCCTAACTATGGATTTCTAAAACATGAACAAACTCCTTTGTTTAAATAATATTGCTAATTGTTTAGATTTTCTGTTTATGACACTTGAATTGAAATGAAATTATCAACATAGTTGTTTACACTATTTATGAAAGGAAAATACTACCACTGTCAGTAAAATTAATCTAAGCGTTAATTAATTAAGGAAAAATTTGGTTTCTCAATGAGCAGCGTCACGATTCTGTGTAAGATTGACTGTAGACAGAAGATTGACACAGGCTTTAGGGGAAACACTTGGATGCTTATTTCCAACACAAAAATAGCAAGAAGAGTATTAATGTAGCTCAGTAGAAGAAGAAGCCTTAAAATTGTGTGTGAAATTGCACAGTAGAGAATTATCTTTAAATGTGGAGGGAAACCCGAGGACTTTGTCCCATTGGCATATCCCAAAGGATAAAGTATGGAGTAAGCGGTCCACATGAAAGGAAACTCACAAACACAAGATGTTTTCCTTGTCTTTCCATGAAACTTTGGTGGTAAGGTTAAGGCAACAATGTACTCCCAGTGGGTCTACTCATAAAAATACCTATATGAACAGTGAACTTCTTTAAGGCAAGAAGTACTTGTAGAGAAAGCATGTAGAGCTCCATCCGGAACCGGAGGTACAGCCCCAGCTTCATAATTTCAGTTGGTTTAATTCATTGGTGCTTTTACTGGAAACACTTTCTTATAGGCAAAACCTATTTAGATTACTAAATTGTACAGCTACACAAATAACTGATGGGACATAGAAATTAAATATTAACTGTGTACGGACACCTTCCTACCACCACATTGAACTCAACTTTCATTTATGTGAAATATTTTTGTTGACTACTTCCGAAGCTAAACTTGGCCATGATATTATTTAAAAAAAAAAACTGTAATGTTACAAGCATGATTTTTTCTATTTACTTCTTTTTTTAATTAATTTTTATTATTATGTTCAATTAGCCAGCATATAGTATATCATTAGTTTTTGATGTAGTGTTCAGTGATTTATTAGTTGTGTATAACACAGTGCTCATCACCACACGTGCCCTCCTTAATACCCACCACCCAGTTACCGCATTCCCCCCCACCGCTCTGGTCTGCAATACTCAGTTTGGTTCCTGGAGTCCAGAGTCTCTCATGGTTTGTCTCCCTCTCTGATTTCTTCCCATTCAGTTTTCCCTCCCTTCCCCTATCATCTCTTTCTATCATATTTTCAAAACTCTCTGATCCTTTTCTGTGGCTCAAACTGGTCCATTGAGTAGAGATACAATGCCTCCAAAACCTCCCTGAAATGCAGCATGCTCAGTAGAGAGAACTGGTTGTTTTGTTCCAAAATTTTATCCTCTTAACCTACTCATTCTGGATAGAAGTTGTCCTTTCTCACCCATTCCATCTTTCCAAATCTATTACTTCCTCTCAGTTTCTATTTCCACTAGCAGTGCACAGCCCAAACCCTCCCTGTGTTTTATTACATTCAATCTCCAGTGTACGTGTTCACCACCCTTTCAAAGTAATGTTTTTTTAATTGAGATGAAATTCACATAACATAAAATCAATCATTTTAAAGTGAACAGTTCATTGACACTGAGTACATTAACAGTGTTGTGCAACCGTCACCTCTATCTCATGCCCAAACATTAATGTCCCAAAATAAAATTCCATACCCATTAAGGAGTTATTCCCTACTCTCCACAGACTCTGACAATTACCAGTCTTCTTTCATTTCAATAGATTTACCTATTCTGGTTATTTCTTGTAAATGAATCATATAGGACGTGACCTTTGTGACTGGCTTCTTTTATAGCATAATGTCTTCAGGGTTTATCTACCTTATAACCTATATCAGTACATCATTCCCTTTTATGGCTGGATGCTATTCCATTGTATGTATATGCCGCAACTTGTTTATCTATTCGTAATTGATGCACATTTGGGTTGTTTCTCCCTTTTGGCTATTGTGAATTGCTCTGAGATGAACATGTGCATACAGGTGCTTAAGTACCTGTTTTAAATTCTTTGGGCCACAGACCTAGGAGTAGAATTGCTGTGTCATATGATGATTCTGACTTTTCAAGGAGCTGCTGTCTGTTTTTCATAGCAGCTGCACCATTTTATATTCCCACCAGCAATGCCCGAGAATACCAATTTTTCCACATCTTTGTCTACGCTTTTAATTTCCTGTTTTTTAAAATTATAGTCATCTGAGGGCATGTGAAGTGATATCTCATTGTGGCTTTGATTTAAAGTTCCTCAAGAATTAATAATATTGAGCATCTTTCTATATACTTGTTTGTTGGCATTTGTATCTTCTCTGGAGAAATATCTCCTTAGGTCTTCTTCCCATTTTAAAATTCTGTTATTTGTCTTTTTGTTGTGGAATGTAAGAGTTCTTTGTATATTCTAGATACTAGACATCTTCTTACATTCCATAAATTATCTTTTCACTTTTTTAATAATATCCTTTGATACATGAAACTTTTCAGTGTTGGGGGTGTCTGGCTGGCTCAGGCGCGAGAGCAGGCAGCTCTTGATCTGGCCGTTGTAAGTTTGAGCCCTACGTTGGATGCAGAGATGACTTAAAAAAAATAAAATCTTAAAAAAAAAAAAAAACCTTTTCAATGTTGAAATTCGATTTATCTGTTTGTTTTTTTCTTTTTTCGCAACATGCTTTTAGTGTCAAATCTAAGAATTGTCAATTTCAAGGTCATGAAGATTTACTCTCCTGTTTGTTTGTTTGTTTGTTTTTTCTAAGAGTTTGATAGTTTTAGCTCTTATATTTAGGTCTTTGATCTGTTTTAATTTTTTGAATATAGTGTGAAGTAGGGGTCCATTCTTTGGCATTATTTTTCGGTTTTTCACCAGTCAGTGTGATGTTAGCTGTGAGTTTTATATAAATGCCCTTTATTATGTTGAGGAAGCTCCCTTCTCTCCTATTTTTCAGTATTTTTATCAAGACAGGGTGTTGGATTTTGTCAAAGGCTTTCCTTCATCAACTGAGATAATTTTTTTAATCTTTTTTTCTGTTAATGTGGTGTATTACATTGTTTGATTTTCTTATGTTGAACTACCATTGCAGTCTGGATAAATTCCATTTGGTCATGACTTGTAATCCTTTTAATATACCTTTGAATTTGGCTTGTTAGAGTTTTTGTTTTTTTTTTTTTTTGTTAGTTTGAAGATTTTTGCATCTGTATTCATAAAGTTTTCTTTAATATTTTTGTCTGTCTTTGGTATCGAGGTAATGCTGGCTTCACAGAACAAATTAGGAAGTATTCCCTCTTCTTTGTTTTTTGGGAGAATTTGAGGGGATTAGTGTTAACTCATCTTTAAATGTTTGGTGGAATTTATCAGTGAAACTGTCTGGTTCTAGACTTTTCTTTGTTGGGAAGTTTTTTGGGTTTTTCTTGTTTGTTTTGTTTTGTTTTTTTGATACAATCTCTTTACTTGTTACTGGTCTCTGGAGTTTTTCTGTTTCTTCTTGAATCAGTTTTGGTTATTTGTGTGCTTCTAGGAACTTGTTCATTTCATCTAAGTTTTTTAATTCATTGGCATACAGTTCATAGTATTCTCTTAAAATCCTTTTTCATTCTCGGGCGTCAGTAGAAATGTGCCAATGTGATTGTCTCAAAGTAAACTTAATCATGTGCCTCTCTGTGATAGTGTCCCACAACCCATAGGGTAAAATCCACCTTCTTACTTAACTGAAAAATTATTCTTTTTGTCAATTCTTATTATTAAATCTTAATCTCTTATCTGTCAGTAGTCTACATTTTACTTGTACTAACACTGAATTTCCTAAAGCAGTGATGCTGTTCTGCATCCCTGACCCTTGTTCCGTGTGGCTTCACGCGCCACTTCCTCTGTTTGGAAAGTCCTCTGCATCTCTTGTTTGCACTGCCTGCCATTTACACACACACACACACACACACACACACACACACACACACACACACACAAATGACATTTGAGTGGTGTTTGAGCAAAATTGTAAGGAAAAAACCGATCTATGTTGTTTTCAGTTCTTTGTAAGTTTGCTCAAATGCCACTTCACTCATCAACACTAGCCCCTTAGGCACAGTCATTCCACCCCATGCAGCTCCCCCAGCATGCCTTAGCTATTGAGCTTCTAGTATCTTTGTTACTATCCCCATGGTAATGACTTCCAAATCTCTCTTTCTCCTGCCTAGAATTCTCTTCTGAACTCTAGGCGGTTATTTTGAAGCTGCTCATAAGACATCTCTCCTATCTTCCACACTGAAATCAGTATCTCCCCAGCCTTCTCAGTCACTCAACATGTGCCCTTACCTATACATCTCTCTGAGGGCTCCACCATCTCCAAATAACTCAAACCAAAGCTCTGAGCCTCGTGCCAGATACTTTTTCCCTAAGCCATGACCAATAGCATCATCTAGTTGAGCTTCTATTGTGGGAAAGACACAGTGATCCAGTTTATATATATTCTCTCTCATCTCCACTACACCCCAGAAATACCCAGGTATTATTTCCACTTCTATGAAGCAATTGAGGCTTACTGAAGTTGAATGACTTGCCTCTTCTCTACCACTTATAACTGGCGAAGTCAGTATTCTAGGGTTCAAACCCAAGTAGCATCCGTTCAGTCCCAGTAATTCCTGACAGTCTTTCCTTCTATATATTTCTCAAGCTTTTTATCTTTTTTAAATTGCCATTGCCCCCTTCACTCTTCTCTTTTTCTCACTCCTGCCATCCAATCCAGTAGCAAATCCAGCTGGCTTTACATTTAAAATAAGTTGAGAATCTGAACACTTTTCACATCTCCCCAACTACCATCTTAGTCTCCTGCAATACAGCAGTAGTTTCTTAATTTATCTGTCTTTGATCTTTGCTCCTCCCATTCTGTTCTAAGCTTGCCACCCAGAGTGATCTTTTTAGAACCTGAGACAGATTTTATATATTTTAGATGTAGATTGTATATGTAGTATATTTTACTCATTTGCTCAAACCCTCCAATGACTGTCCATCCCATTTAGAGTGAAAACCAAAGTTTTACCAAAGTCTGAAAGTCTCTACGGATCTGCACCCCCACCCTCCTATCCCTACCGCTCTGACTTCACCACCACTGTCCACCTCACTCTGACCACATCATTTCCTTGCTGTTTTTCAGGCACACTCAGTATATTCCAATAAATAGGTCTTTTTGTTGTTGTTGGGGGGCGAGGGGCTGCTTCCCTTGTCTGGGACGCCCTTCTCAAATTATCTTTATGGCCTTCTCCTGTACTTATTTCAGTTCTCTGCTCACATTCTTCTCTTTCTTATTTCCATTACTTTTATAAACATCACCCCATATTCTTCTCCTTCATGGCACTTACATCCACCTGAATATCACATATTTGTTTGTTTAATTATTTATTATGTATTATAAGTTCCATGACAACAGAGTTTTTTTCTTTATTGTTCGTTGCTGTATCATAAGGCCTAGACCATTGCCTGGCATATAAGAAACATTTAGTGAATATTTTTAAGAGCATAAGTCAATGAATCAATAAGTCCTGTCTTAGTTCATATCCAAATCATTTCTGGCTTAGAGTAGAATAATAGTATTGGCCTTGCTGACTCAAGCTTGCTGACTAAATGATAGTTTAGTTTTAGTCTCTGTTTAGAATCCTTTAATGAATCCCCACCACTTGCTGAAGATACTTCTAGTGTCTTATTATGATTACCAGGATCTCCAAGGTTTGGCTCCAGCCTTCAACTGTAACATCTTTTTCAAGTTATTTCTCTTATTTATTTATTTATTTATTTATTTCAGCTTGTTGCTCTAATAATCTATTTCTTCAGCCTTAATGAACTGTTTTCACTTCCCCACATGAGCCTTGCTCGTTACAACCCTGTACCTTTGCACGTTCTCTTCCATCTCCCTGGGATATCATTCCCCACCTTATGACCTGACAACACCTGTACATCTAGGAGGACTTGATTGTCCTCTCCTCTGTTCCTTCTTCTAGCATTTTGTTCATGGCATTGAAAATATTTCTCTTTAGGACTGTGGACTCCATAGGGCAGGACAGAGTGCTCTTCTGTTTCTAACTGAAGTGGCAAGGCACATTGTATGTGATTGATAAATGTTAATTAAAGATGTTTATATAGAATTTTAATATTCTTTCTCAAGGTACTTTGATAAATGTGTTGTTTCACTTCATTTTAAAACAAAATCAGTTTACTGCTAGCCTAAAGAAAGAATAAATATTTTCCTGTTCTTTGGCAGGTGAATTAATACTAATTTGGAATAGGTGGAAGTGGGCTAAGAACTTCAGGTGGAAATAAGAAAAGGAAGCATTCCTGTTGACTATTTGAATTCTTTCTTGCTCTCCCATAATTTTAAAATGACCATGAGTGTCCTTGTATTTGACCGATTTATACAGAACATCAGTTTGAAGTCTGTTAATGACTGTTTAAGTTCATGAAAACATAGCTTTTAACGTGTAGGTAGTCACTTTCACAACTGTGACATCAGCTACCCTCTGCTGACATTTAATCCTCGGGCCCTCATTCAAAAATCCATTGGGTTGTTCTCATCCCAGCTCCTATTGGAGCTTCGAGGACTCCTTAATTCAGAGCCATTATCAATGACTTCAGCATCTTGCTCCACTTCCTTTCCACTTCTCTAGCTTGCTGCTGCTGTAATTTTCCCATGGTGACCATGTAAAATGAACTTGAACTTGTATCCCTCACAACACACTGGTGAGCTGAACTGTCTGAGAACCTTCTTTATTTTTTCAAAGAGGTTTTTATTCCTTAAAAATGGTGTCAGCCAGGCAAATGGAAAAAGTACAGTTAGCTCACATATCTTTGTTTGAAGTTCGAGCCTTTAATAATAGTCTGTCCTTGGGGTTACAAAGACTCTGAATCCAGACTGCATGGGTTTAAATCCTGGAAACCACTTCCTAGTTCTGTGACCTTGGGCAACCTGCTTGAGACACTGAAGTGAATGTGTCAATTTCCTTCTGTAAAATGGGGTTCATAGTACTAGTATCTACCTGAAAGGGTGAGGTGAGGATTGCACAAGTTCTTTTATGAATTGCAAAGAATGGTTCCTGGCATATAATGAAAGCTGATGTTAGCCCTTCAACCTACTTCCTGTGCCAAATACTGAAATGAGACTGTGAACAAGACACTATGTCCCCTGTACTCACAGACCTTTCATTCCTGTGGGGTATAGACATTGAGCAAATAAACCTGAATAAATACCTAATTGCATTCTATGATAAAGACTGGGAAAAAATTTAAAAAGGATGAGGGGGAGGCATAAAAGAATACTTCAGGAAGAAGTCTCTGAGAAAGTAACTCTAAGTAACCTAAAAGATGAGGAGTCAGCCATGGGGGACAGAACATTGCAGGCTCAGGGAATAGTATAAATCAAGGCCTGTAGGTGGGAACGAGTCTGGGTATTAGGGGAGGTAGGAAGGCAGGTGAAGCTAGAGCATCGTGAGAAGGAAGGGATGCAAGTGAAGTTGGAGAGCAAACTGTTGGGCCTTTTAACCATGGTAAGGAATTTATTTTGAATCTACTTTCAATGGGAAGCCAGTGAAGAATTTGGTATCTATTGTTCATTACATGGGGTTTAGAGAAGAAGCCAGGGAAATGGAAGATAGGGGATATATTATAATTCTACGTTATTTATAATAACAAATTTTGATATACTTATAAAAACAATTTGGAAATTTAGAGTTTGTTTAACTTGAAAATAATCTCTCTAGGTACCTTCTTCGATTTCTCTGGAATTATTCCACAGGCTTTGGTGTACTTACATTGCTCATAGGACTTTTATCTATCAAACATCTTAACCACCTTTTTCTTTCTTTCTTTCTTTCTTTCTTTCTTTCTTTCTTTCTTTCTTTCTTTCTTTTCTTTCTTTCTTTCTTTCTTTCTTTCTTTCTTTCTTTCTCTTTCTTTCTTTCTTTCTTTCTTTTTCTTTCTTTCTTTTCTTTTCTTTTCTTTCTTCCAACAAATATTAATGGAATGACTACTCTTGCCCTAATGTTTCTTAGACCAGTAAGGAGACAGACATAGGAAAATCACCTAATTACATTCAGGGTAAGTGTTTTATAAAGGAGAAGGAGAAGTTACTATGAAAGCATTTAACCGAGGGTTTCTGGCAGACAGATCATATAGTCTTCCCTGCGGAGTCAGTAAGAGGAAGCTACATCAAGAGAAGTGGAAAGTACTGAGGCAGGAAGACCTTCCATCTTCTGTGGTAATTTAATATTTGTAATTATTAGATGGCTAACATCTGTTGGGCCAGATGTTGGTCATGTGGCAGAGCTTATATGAAATAAACATGTTAGATGCCTTAAATGAGTGTATATAATAATAAATCAAGAATTGGAATTGTGGGTAATAAACTTTCACTTAGGATGCTTAAAGCAGTGTTAACCTTTTACTTCACAAGTGGGACTAAATTGAAGGGATCGCTGGTGAGACACGTCTTGTGCTATTTATGTCATATGGAGAGATGCCCTGGGCATTGGGCATTTTGTTTAAGAGGCTTACTATGAAATTGTCAATACACTCCATCATGGGAAGAAAGATATTATTCCCAAGGAGTTATTTCTCTAGACATGTTTAAATACAGTAGTGGAGGAGGAGAGAGGGTGGTTAGGGTATAAAGGACACACACATTAAATGCAAACAGGTTTGGGAACTATAATTAATTTTCTCTACCCTTTAGTTGAGATGTTAAATTCCATTTGTTTCAAGCAATTTTTGTTCTCATGCCCATTGGTACGTACTTGATAATAGGACTATGCATAATGTATATTGTATAAATGATAAATCGGCATATTTTCAGGTTTTTCAGTATAATATGATTGGATTCTTTGGGTCTTTTCTAGGTTTGTGACTTGGCTTTTAGCCTAAAGAAAATGCTGATCCGACACAAGATGACTCACAATCCCAATCGTCCACTGGCAGAATGCCAGTTTTGCCATAAGAAGTTTACAAGGAATGACTACCTCAAAGTGCACATGGACAATATCCACGGGGAAGCTGACAGCTAATGGTAGCTGTAAAGGAATTAAACCATTTAGAAGGGCTCCTAATATGAAACCCAGATTTCTCTCACCTGATTAGCATAGCAGAAGTAGCTAAAAGTAATTCACTGGTCCCATAGTTCTTATTTGCCTACCGTTAGAGTTTGTAGATGCTTATGCAAAAACAGAAGAGAAAAAACGAGAGAAAAAAAGAAAGAAGAAAATCCTACTTCTACCAAAAAATGGTACAAATGGAAAAGAAAACTTTGTAGCCTTGCAAAATACTTCTTGGGCTCTGTTTTATAAAATGGAAAAAGGAGTCATGGCTTTCCTTCTTGGCCACCCCTCTGTAATGAAGTTTAGTAACATACACTTTATTAGACCTTTTTATTTTATTGTCATCTTTGTGTGTGTGTGCATGTGTGCGTATGCTGGTTATTACAACTGGCTACTACTGATTTAGCCAGAATGAAATTAATATACCAAAATATTTCATTGCAGATGAGGATAAGGTCAAGAGTTTTTAAAGTATCAAGCATATGATAACAGGATAAAACTTGCTATTTTGTGAAACAGACCAAAAGTTGACCTTATTTATAGCTCCCTACAACAGTTCGGTTTAAAATAAAGAGGTATTTAAGAACTAAAGCATCTATTGAATTATTCTCCTTTTAGACAATTCTTAATAAGAGAAACATTATTTCCTCTAATCGTTTAGATGCAGACATTCATGGTCTGCAATGCTTACATAAGATCTGTACAAGACCAGACACTTAAATATATATCAAACGGATCCTCCCGAGTTTATACTGGTTATCTTTAGAAGTTAACAATATACAAATACATATAGCTAAAAGTTGAAACAAAATAGGTTCTCAGTGTTTGTTGACTGACAGAGCGTCAGCACATAGTGGCATTACAGTATTAGTTATGATGAACCTAGCCCTTTACCTTCTCATTCCATAAAAGTCACAGAACATGTGGGTGCAAATGTACTAGAGTCCTCAGAGCATTAACATTCTGTTTGGCAAAAGACATTTTCCAGAATCTTGGCTGTAGGTGATTCTGAAACACTTTTGAATTACCCTCAATTGTCCTATGTGATTAGGAATCCAGAATAAAAAATACAAATCTGGCAATTGTTATGATTGTAATTATCACTGATGCTTAAGGGAAATTGGAGCAAGAAGCTTAATTTCTTCCTTTAGGTTATATTTCAGTAACATACTTGAAAGCATACAATAAGCAACTTGTTTTGGGAGAAGGTATGATAAAATATAATAGTGATGTCAAAAGAGTATAAAGGAATCCAAAACCAGAAGAAAATCAAAATGAAGTCCAAATCATGATTTTTTCTACTTAATGCTCAGTCAAAAAGAGGAGGTATAATTTTAAGGAAATTGGTTCTAATGATTTAAGGAGAAAGGTTATCTGAAGACACGGTTCTTTGAAGTCAGGAATCTTGTTTTAGAATTATATTTTTGCTCAGTTCCAGTTTTGAAAGGAAACATAAAGATTCAATATAGAGATTTAAACTCTGTAAAAGTACTAAATTTGAAATTCACCAGAGATAGCTTTAAAAAATATAAATCTCAGATTATAATTTAGAAGATATCTAAGTATGATTGTATGTAGCATTTTTGTATCTGAAATTATAGACTGTATTTGATAAAAATAGATTTTGGTCTTGTTTCTCACTCTGTCATTTGTTTCAACAGTGTATTTTTAGATCTAAAGTGTTTTCAATTTAACATGACAGTCTGTTTAATATCATTTGAATATAAAAGGACAGCTGTAAAATTGGGTAGTGTGTATTATTTAAACACGTTCCTTCCTTTGGATGCTACCTCCTCTTACGGGATGCTTCATATCCTGATTATGTGATGAATGTGAAGCTTGAAAAGAAGCCAAATTCAGTTTTGTACAATCTTGATGACTCACAATTTACAGATCTGGTGTAATTGGAAATTACCCTTGAAACCATGTTGTCTCCATGTTGCCGAATAAACTGATGAGCAAGAGGTGCTGGGCCTTATCAGGCTGAAGGTTCATAGTCAAGGAAACTTTAGAAAATGGTGTGGAAAGACCTACTGGTCCACAGTCTTTTTTTTTTTTCAAAGCACTGAAACCAAAACAAGTCTTTAGAAGACTGTGTGCTGTTACCTTTATCCAAAAGATGATTATTTATAAGCATTTCAGATATATTAGTATTCACATCCTTCAACTTTTAAATCCATTCAGCAATATCGAAAAGATGAGAATTGATTTTTTTTTTTAGGTTTGATTGAGAATTAAGAACATAAATAATTACAGAGGAAAAATCCTATTGGCAAACTGGAGTACAGGTACCCACTTGGAAGTGTCTTTCTCTGTTTTTCTGCTATAAAAGATTGTGGCTCAAGTACTTTCTTGGGAACAGACCAAACTCTCAGGTACCCACGAAGTTAGGGCTACCTAATTTTAAGAGGTATTCAATAATATGGGTGTGTTCAGATAGCCTCTTATGATCATTATCTTTGTGTATTAACATTCAAGATATTGACATATCTTGAATTCCTTCTTGTCTCACAATCTCGAGCTTATATTATTTTCCATCTTGTTCTTTTTGTTGTTGTTGTTGTTCTTTGGGCTAGATGGGAAACTTTATTGATTAATCATGATCAACAGTTGCAGCATTAAAGCATTCATTGGTGATTCCTTCTTGGGGTTATACAGGGTAGTTAAAATGCTACTTTTAAGGACCGTGTATCTTATATCGTGTGTGTGTGTGTGTGTGTGTGTGTGTGTGTGAGAGAGAGAGAGAGAGAATCGGCAGTGGATCACTTTTACTCGGTGCTTTACAATGCAACTACATTAACTTGGCTCAAAATTCTTCTGACCTGTTACAGCCAATTCATTGGATATATGTGATCATGGATCACAGGTCCTACAAACCTTAATTTGTGCATGGAATTTAAGTGCTTCTGTGTCTCCCAAAGCTGGAAAAGAAGGAAGGCAAGAGAATAGGTACTGAAATATTCATTTTTTTTCCTTCACAAATCTAAACATGGCTTATGAAAGCTCATCTTGTAGTTGTGAATATATGGAGATGGGTGGGTAGGAGGAAATGTGTCTCTTTAAAACCATAAGATTTTATCATTAATATTGAGGTGTGTTTGCATGTATATAAATGTAGCATTGTAAATATAGCAGAACTTCAATAGCATTTTTATTGTTTAAAAGTCTGTAATAAATCCGTATAAATCACTGCCACAGTTGGTGTTAGCATTGTATTTTACTATAAAACTAACACAGTTCTATAGTAAAATCCAAATGAACATTTTAAATTTGTTTTTGATGAAAGAAGGAAATATAATTGCTCTTACACCCAGGCCTCATGCTTTTATAGTTTACTTCTAAGCATTTCTAAATCTGGAAAATATTTCTAAATTTAAGCCAAGTTGGTCTCAGGGCAATAAGAGAAAACAGCTTCCTTACATCTCATCTCATTATTGGTCATACATAAACAACATGTGAAAAGGAAAATCACTAAAAACAAAAGAAACCTGATTTATAGAACCATCTCCGAGCAAAAATATCCTAAAGTTCACAAATATATTGTAAGGGTGATAAAAGTTACAGCTAATGTTTTAAGTAGTCCTTTTTTCAAAAGTGGCATTCATTATCTTGGTGTTGCCCCAATCTTGTGAGTCTTCCCTGATACAAAAAGTCACATCATCATCATCATCATATCATCATCATCATCACCACTGCCATGTCTCCAAGGAGTGGATTTGGAGACGACGCACTCATTTAAATTTGATTTCTCAGAATCAGCGAAAGCAGTTCTTTGGAGCTGACTCTCGTAGCTTTGACTGTGTTGGGCTCAGAACTCTGTTGTCACCCTAGGTTGTTAATTTGTTGTGTGACAAAATAGAAAACTGACTCTGGAGCCCTCAGCATGGGCCATGTCAGAATATTCTAAATTCCCTAGGCCCATGAAATAGTACAGAGGGCAACAACCAGCTATCTTATACTAATGGTGTTGCTGATCCAATGTCCAAGTTTATTTTCTTCCTTTAAAAAAAAATGCTTAACACAATACTGTAAAACAAATGTTTGTATTTGTTACAAAACAGTCTCCCTGAATATTTGATGGCACATTTAACTGACTAATCCTGTAAACATTTAGGCAATTAGGGTAAGGTTTTACTCCTTGGGCCCATGCCACCCTGGCATATTACATAGCAGAAGGAAACTAAGATTTTGAGTAATGTTCATAATTTATATGCTGAAAATTGAGAAAGGATGTAGAACCACTGAAACTTGATTATCTAAATTAGTGTAAAGAGTTCATATGAAATATCACTGTTTCTGACAAGAAGCACTATAAACTTACTAAGAATTAATTCCACTTAGAAAGCAGACACACACAAAATCCATTTGCCTTTACAAAATAGTATAAAAATGAAAAGAATCCCAGCTCACAGGAGACACTTGAAACATTCCATTACTTCATTTTTAAATTTTGTCTTCTTGGAGAATATCAAGTAATGCTCTTTTCTTTAAAGTTAATTTTGTCTGACATCTTTTGCATAATGTTTGACTAGTATACCTTTTCCCCCATTCTTCTACTGAAAACTGTTCTGTGAGTATATGTAAATTTTAGATGTGTTTCTAATAAACAACCTATGGTAAGATTTCACATTTTTATCCTGTTTGACAGTACTGTGTGCTTTTCAGGCTGTGATGATGAATTTGCCCTGCCTTTCCCACAGTCTCATGTAGCCTCCATTCGGATGCCTGACTGGGCTTGTATTGGAGTCTGTACTCAGAGAGAAATATGCTCCTTACACCCAACATATGAAATTCATCATCACCAACGTGTAAATCTGATAAAAGCCTGACACTGTAGACTTAATCCTAGACCCTCCTTTGTATGGTTCTTGCTGACCCAAGGTAGCTACTGATGCACAGCCTAAAGCAAAAGAGATTCCTTAAAAGATATTCCAGGGGCTTTGATAGCATGGATGCAAGTTTAACTGCTGAAATCTGAACGAATACACTACCATTATTGGGATTTAGTTGTTGAAACAACATATCCTCTGTTCTTTCTTTAATATTTGATAAAGCAACCCATAAAAAAGGGAAGTGTGTTGGCTTCCAAGTCTGTATATATATATTTTTTTCTTTTTTTCTTTCTAAAGTAAGTATTAGCCAGCATCTGGAAAGCTGAAACTGCCTTTGATGAAAAAAAGGGCCTGAAATTATCTTCTATGAAATTGAAGGGAAATATATAGTTCCTATGCTAAGTAGGAATATAAAAGTATGGAGACGGGGAGATACCACATTTACTTGATTCTAAAACTTTTTTTTTAAATTGGCAAACTGATGAGTATTCTGTGGAATACTACATACAGTAAATAAGACTTCTGAAAAATTAAATTTTGTGGAAATTAACCAGTCAGTACTTTTGACAGCCTTAAGTCTAGTTTTATCATTGAAATCTAAGAAGTCCTCTCCTGACCTCACATTTTTGGTAATCAGATTTATCACACTAGTGAAAGAACTAACCATTTGCAGCTCATCTTCTGCTTGACAAATAGAGCACACAGCATTCTCCAGGACATGAGCTAAACTAGAGCAGTGTCAAGTATAACACACTAAGTGTCCCCTTCAGCCTTTCCTGCTCTCTTCACGTGGAATTCCGTTCTTGTGCTCTTCAGCTGCTGCATAACGTTAGTGTGCTCTCCAGTTTCACCTTCAGCTGGGCTTTGAGAGTGACAAGTTGGTATTGTTCCTGGACTCAAATTATGATATTTAGGATATTAAGTTGTATCCTTTCTGCTCCGACTATAAAATATGAAATTGGGGCAGACGAATTTAGTTGATTACAGTATTATTAGACTAATTTGTGAGTTGAACCAATTGGCTTTATACTGCTAAAAACTATTTCATACCCCTAATTATGCCGATTCAGTAAAGGGCATGGAGCTCGTGGCCTACTACAGATCCTGAGAGAGAGGGTGGCATAAAGTCATGAGGATTGAAAGGAATTCAAAATGTATGTCCTCTACACAGGAATACAATACTCTCCTAAAACCGGATATATTGGAATTAAAATGTCAGGTAAGAGTATTACAATGTAGGAATTCAGATGTCTTTCCTAAGGCGTATATGTTATACAGCATTAAAATTAAACCCCCATCTCCTGACTTCTTTTTCTCTCTTCTCTTACTGGAGATAATCACTTCACACTTATACACCAAGTCTGAGTCTGAATTTTATATATGTTAATTTCCTTAACAATGAAATGGATTTAATAGCATCTACTTGTTGGCTTTGTTGTAAGAAATATATCAGAAAATGCATTCTGCAAAGGATGCCTAGCACATAACAGGGGTTCAAAAAGTAATAATGCCCTAGTGTTCGTCCAAGTAACTCCCGTGTCATCTTGTATATCCGATCAGAAACTTCCCCTACTCTGCAGCATTCCAGCTCATACCTGGAAGCCAACTTGTCACAAGCCAAATTAGATAAAATTTAAATTGTATATCATTGGTATAATTACAGTGATAGGAGCATTTCATTTGGGAATGTTTTTGAAAATTCTTCCATACTGTATCAATTTAGCACACTAATGCTTTAACAAAATTACCTATTTTAACTCAAGCATATAAATAAGATATTTTTGTTAATGCCTACATTATCAGGTGTTTTTTTATTGTGCTTAAACTACATCTTGCTCTTATCTTAAAATATAATCTAATCAGTAATTCTGATTTTGTAAGACTTGAGCTGTGTACCTCTTCATTAACAAAGTAGTAGGACCCAAATGTTCAAATAGGAAAACACCTTATTATATTATTCATATTTTAAATGACATAACTCAAATGAAGCTCTGCGAACAAAAACAAAAACTGGGTGTTAAAAGTAATTTAATTGCATCAAAATCCATGAATTAAATCAAGTATGGGCAAATGAACATTAATACATCTTTCCCCTTTAAACACATTGAAAAAGAAGGAAGGAATTTTCTGAAAAGATTAAAAAAACAGAAAAATGAGTAATTCATTTATGGCTAAGTTCAGCTATTACTTTGAATGGAAAAAATAAGGTAAAAGTATATACATGAAGTGAAAAATAAGGTCAGATTTTGAAAAAATGGTATAAATCAAATCTTGTTATTCATACAATGATCCTTTATTCATGTAATGGTCCTGAGATAATTTTTGAATCGTGATTTTCTTAAGCAAATGAACAGAAGTGAAATATCCTAGAATTAAGGGTGTCTTATTATATAAAATCAATAGTTTATAGAGAAATTACTGCAAATAAAGATCCTGAAATACATTGGTAGAAGACAAAATAATTTTTCCACTTGTCTTCTGAAACTTGTACCAATATAATTAATATTTCAAGTATTTAATTGCATAGTTTGTTAGACATGAGCACTGTTGCAAGTTAGACAAACCACAACAGTGAAACATCAAGGAAAAATGTCTCACTGTGGCTGATGAAGGGAGCCCAGACAACTAGAAATGATAAGAAACATGAAAAGCTTAACATGACTTTTCCATAACTTTCAAATTTGCATTTTGATAGCCTTTGCAGGCTCTGAATCCTACAATATATTAGGGTCTCTGGGGAAAAAAAGAAAAAAAATGAAACTGGTTTTTCATGTTCTTTTTGGCATTACTGTCATTAGAGGTTCCAGGAGCAGTGGATTTAATTTCCTCATCATGCATTTGGGTCTCATACTTTGCAAATTGGATATGTTCATGGAATTGGTCAGAATATATCCCTCTCTATTGTTGACAAGGGTGTCATTATCTTAGAGAAAATGTTTTATCAATTAAAATACCTAGTCTTCTATAAAGGGAACTATTGAATGTTTTGGAACTTCTGATATTAAAGGACCTGCTAAATGGTGAGGCTCACAGGACCTAACGGTTTTTTGTTGTTAATTGTTGCAATGTGTTTTCAGACGGAATTTTCTGGACTGAAACATTAAGTGTTAACTGTTCTTTCTCCACACAAATCCCTGTGGTAGGTTGTTACATGAGTGAGTCCCAGTGAATCATGACTCTTGGCATCCATGACCTTGTAAGGTCTCTTCCCACATTGACTCCAGCTTGGCCTATCACATACTTTGGCTGATGGGACATATACAGACATAATAAAAAAGCTGTGTCTCACTTCTTTGGAATGCTGCCAACCTCTATCACGTAAAGAAAGGTCAGCATCTTGAAGGATGGGAGAACACATGAAGAGAGAGACCTAACCATTCTATCTAAGCCAGCTCTTAGCCTAGCTGAACACAGTCACATGAGGGAGCATAGGCAAGACCAGTAGAAGGACCTTTCACCCAATCTACTGAATCATGAGAAATAATTATTGTTTGAAATCCTTGTTTTAAGGTGGTTGTTGTAAGAGAGAAAACATTCAGAAATTAGTATATATTAGTATGCAAAGGGTTTTTACTTTAAGAAAAACCTATAATATATGATATAGGCTTTGAGACTAGGCAGTGGATATATAGGCTGGAAAAAGTGGCAAGTAAGCTGCTGGCCAAAGCTGAAGGAATGGCAGACAAACTTTAATGGATGCTGAAAAAATGGGGAAACTGCTATTGGAAAGTTGAAAAATTCATCATAAAAAAATTTCTTGACTGTCCCTGTAGTAAAAATGGAAGTTAGAAAAATTGTACCTAATGAACTTGGGGGTCTAGCTTAAGGAGATTTCCAGCAGAATGATGAAACTGCAGTTGATTTCTTTGTGTGTGATAAGATATGAAAAGAGATGAATTAAGAAGGGATAGTTAAGTTTGCAAAATTTAGAAGACATAGGTATCTAAGTATTGCTGGGTTGAAGAAAATAGAAAGGTTTTGCATTTCCATCTCTCCAGCCAGGGCTTTTTCTTTAGCCAACAGATTCTCAAAGTAAGAAACAGCCTTAAGGAGGAAATCAAATCAGAGATGTTGTCTATGAAAACCTTCATTAAGAGCTCAGAAAGATTGAAGGTGGTGCCTAGTAAGCCCCCAGTTCAATTAGACAAAAATATTTCTAGGAATGTTAAGGGTGTTGTTCCATGGCACTTTGTCATTCCATGCAAAGTACAGAAACATATGTCTGAAAAAGAATTATTGATGTGGCATTGGGGACATGGAGTAAGTTTCGGTTAGATTCATAGAATACCCAAAGAATATCAACTTGGATTAAAAGGGACTGAGTCAGTTCAAAATGAAAAAGCATCTGGACACCAACATTCAATGGGGAAGGAAGCAGACTGGAAAAACTATTCAGTTACTCAAAAAATTTCAAACACAGGCCATTTCCTATGGAAAAGGAAAGACCTCCCTGAGGATAGAACCAAGGAGAACGATTGATGAGAACCACTCCTATAGAACAGACCCGTGCTCTAATCAAGAAAAGTACCTGGGCCCTGAATGGAAGCTCTGACAGCATGTGTCCAGTTGGATTTCAGAATTTTCAAGGACTTTCTGTGTGTCTCCCGCTCCAAATTTGTCATCTGTAAATAGAGACAGTTTTATTTTCTTATAAGACTATTCAAGTTATCTATTTCATCTTGGGTGAATTTTAGTAGTTTGTGGGTTTTGAATAATTGGTCAATTGGACAATTTTATCTAAGTTGTCAAATTTATGTGCATAGTTGTTGAGAGCATTTTTTTTAATAATTGTTTTACTATCTTGAGGTTGTAATATCTTCTCCTTCATTCCTAATATTGATAATTAGTTTTTTTTTTCTTATTTTTCTTGGCCAGTATTGCTTAGGGGTTATCAATCATATTGATTTTTTTCAAAGAACCAGCTTTTTGTCTTTTTGATTTTGATTTTCTGTATTCTATTTCATTGATTTCTACTCTTACCCTTATTGTTTTCTTCCTTTGGCTTGCTCTAGAACTGCGCTTCTTCTAGTTGCTTCTGTTAGAAGCTTAAATTACTGACTAGAGACCTTTTTTCCTAAAAAAGCATTTAATGCTGTAAATCTCCCTCTACATTCCACAAATTTTGATATGTTACATTTTTATTCCTTTCAAAATATTTGCTAATTTTCCTTGAGACTTACTTTTTGGCCCATGGGTTATTTAGAAGTATATTGATTAATTTCCAAGTACTTGAAGACTTTCTGCTATTCTAGTGTTGATTTCTTATTTAATTCCATTATGGTCAGAAAAATATTTTGTATGATTTCAATTTTGAAAAATTTGTAATACTTGTTTTATGATCTAAGATGCGATATGTGTTGAAAAATATTCCATATATACTTTAAAAGACGTATTCTGTTGTTGGGTGGAGTGAGTTCTGTAGAGTCTATAGTTAGATACTTGGTTAATGGTGCTAATTCTTTTGTAGCCTTGCTGATTTTTCCTGTGCCAGTTCTATTTATTACTCTCTATTTTGAGAGAGGAGTGTTGATATCCCCAATTATTATTGTGGAGTTGCCTATTTCTTCTTTCAGTTCTGTCAGGTTTTGCTTTATGTATTTTGATGTTCTATTGTTGGGTGCATACTCATTTAGGAATGTTATGGTTTTTCGGGGTTTTTTTCGTTTTGTTTTTTTTGGTGATTGGCCTTTTTATTCTTATGTAATATTCCTCTTTATCCCTTAGAACTACACCATCAGATTTTTTGGTCTCCAATTTACAGGCAGCAGATTGTCAGACTCCTCAGCTCCTATAACTGATGAGCCAATATCTTATAATACATCTCTTACTAAACGGAGAGAAAGAAAGAGAATAGGAAATGAAGTTTCCTCTTGATTCTGTTTCTTTTTGTACTAATTGGAGATTCCCAATTAGTACAATATTCTCTTTCTTTGCTGAGCATTTCTATTTTCCCATTGTTTTCAGGAGTGCTCACAACTGCTTGCTGTAAGATTATTCCAACATCTGTGTCATGTTGGCATCACATCAGTTCATTTTCTTTTCCCATGTGAGTTGAGATTTTTCCTGGTTATTTGTTTTGTAATTTTGCTTTGTATCCTGGACATTTTGAATATTATGAGACTTTGGGTCTTGTTTAAATCCTATGGAGAATGTTGATATTTTTATTTAAGCAGGCAGTTGAATTGGTTGAGTTCAGGTCACAAGTCCCAATCTTCCTTCTGTAGGCTATAGTTCCAATGTCAGTTCCAAATCAGTTTTCAAGTTCTTTGCAGTGGTTTTGCAGTGCTTTTTGCAGCACCTCATATGTGTGCCACCCTGTAGTCAGTCTTGGATCTGTGTAGTATTGTATCATTATTTCAGCTCCTAATATTTTTGGCATTTTTGATCCTATTTTGAAATAGGATCAGATCAGATTCACAGCTTAGGAGTGGGGCCAAGAGTTCATAATCAACTCTAGGATGTTGCTTTTCTGAGTTCTTCCCTTTCCACAATCTTTCTGGCCTTCCCCGTTTCTTAGAACTCCTCATTTTGGTCCTCCAGCTCAGTATCACCCTGCTCTGCCATATACTTCTGCAACTTCATCTGCATCTGCAGTCAATTTTCAGGTTGAAGGAGAAAACAAAGGAGAGCTGGACACAACTCTTGCAATGAAAGCACCACTGAACAGGGAGCACATTTTTATTCCCTCAGGGTTTTGACTCCTGTAGTTCCCTTTTTCTGGCTGTGTCTCATCATCATGGGATGACCTAGGGGATGGAGTGTGAGAGAACAGAAGAAAAAGAAAAGGAAATAAGGGGATTTCCATACTCTCTCTGAGATTTACATGTTTCTTTTTCTGCTTTGTGCACCAGAACTAGCAGGCTTCTATTGTACTCTTAATACCCACTTCATTTGTTCAGGGATTCCAAGGAGGGGGAGTAGTATACCCACCATAGATTAATTCAGACTTGAATTCTGATCTTCCCTAATCCACTTGCTATCATTTACATTTCAGATTTCTCAAATAACTGTTTTATACAGTCTGTCCAGGTTTGATAGTTATATTTAGTGAAAGAGGCACTCCCATTCCATTTTTCCCAGAAAAAGAAACCTATTCCTCTCTTTGAAAGGAAGACCTATTGAGTCATCCATCCCTATCTCACTACAACATATTGGGTTAATAGGAACAGATAACTTGTCTTTTTGTTCAGTTCTCTGGATAAAGAAGAGTTGCATATGGGGACCCTCAATCACACCTGCCCCAGATAGAGATCATTAAATTATGGACTCAAAGACCAATGCCATGATTGGATGAGACCTTGGAGTCTTGATAGAAATTAAATGCATTTTTAATGTGGAAGGTGCATGGATCTCTGGGGGCTGTGGTAGCCATGAATATGGACTACTCAGAGCTTCTGCTGTGGGGAGCATAGCTGAGCGATGGCTCTAGGGATTGCCCCTCCACTGCTTTCATGCTGAAGCCATGCTTCTGAAGCTGACTTTGAGAGTAATAATGGAGGCCAATTCCAGTGAGCCTAAGGACACCTCTGATGTACAATTTTGGCTCAAAGACTCCCCACTGGCCTGGATGAACCTTTCTTAGACCCACCTATGGTCTGAGGCTCCTGCTACCCCATCCTCTTTCTTCCTTCTTTCACAGAGGAAGGAGTGACCTGGATCACAATCTGAAGGTGCTCCATGCCTCCTCTGGCTATCTCCTGCCCTATCTTTCACATTTTCTCTAATAAATCTAATACCTGTCTAATCCCATCTTGGAAACTGCTTATTAGAAGACAGGAAACAACACAGAACCCAAGGACAAATTGCAGTAGATTGTTCCTTCATGTAGCATGATTGTTACCTGATGTATCATGCCTCCCATTATCTACCTCCTTGTGTAGCCCCCAGAGTAATCACGGTTTTTCAGAGAAACAGACCAAAAGGATATATACTTTATAGATATACTTATTTTATTTTAAGGACTTAAAATTTGCAAAGGTAAATCCACAGCTGGATTACATTCTAGAGGTATGTATTCTAATTGTGCATTGAGTATGTGTGTATGTGTGTGTGTTCGCATGCATACACGTGGTAAGATTTATACAGAGATGTCTTAAGACAGTTTTAAGCAATTCTAATCATTTTTTAGATTTTAATCCCTAGGAAAATTATAATGGTCTCAAAATGAATTTTATTTACTATATTTCAGAGAACCAAGGGTTTAAGAGTCTTTTAAAACAACTGACAAGATCCAGCCTATAGAGGTTGGCTCAAATTATTATTGTTTTTTAAAGATTTTGTTTATTTATTTGAGAGAGAGACAAAGAGAGAGAAAGAGAACATGAGCAGGGAGAGGGCCAGAGGGAGCAGGAGAATCAGGATCCCCACTGAGCAGAGTGACCCTAAGATCATGACCTGAGCCAAAGGCAGACACTTAACCCACCAAGCCACCAAGATGCCCCTGGTTCAAATTATTTTTAATGTCCTTTCCATGTGCTATATGACAGTAGATTTTACAACTTGTGAGAATTTGGGTAAAGAGAATTTACCTTGCAATGTTTAAATGGGGAACTCCTCAACTGTTTCTCACTAAGAAAATGGCAATTTCTTTTTTTAAAAGTATTTTATCTATTTATTTATTTATTTATTTATTTATTTATTTATTTATTTGAGAGAAAGAGACCACAAGAGGGTGGAGGGTCAGAGGGAGAAGCGGACTCCCTACTAAGCAGAGAGCCCTATGTAGGGCTCTATCCTGGGAGTCCAGGATCATGACCTAAGCCGAAAGCAGATGCTTGACAGACTGGGCCACCCAGGCATCCCGAAAATCGCAATTTCTCAAGTCATTTTTTTGTTTTACTTAATGTAGCATTTAACTAGCTTTAAAGAAAGATGCTCAAGGAGCCATTGGCTTCTAATACTGAGATTCCATAGAAAACAAAACATACTAATTTCTGGAGCAACAAGCATTACTAGAACTAATCTTGCCAGTATGTTGAGCAATTGCAGCTGTTTGTAGCCCCATTTCCAGAAGGCAACCTTTAGCACATACTTGTCCCAGATTTCCTACTGAACCACCAACTTGAATACACTCATACTACAAACTTCTGTGATATTTCACTTGATAATTTTTATAGTTTTTATTTTAATTATTTATTTATTTTTAGTTATTTGAGAGAGCAAGAGCAAGAGAGATCACAGAGGGAGAGGGAGAAGCAGACTCGCCATTGAGCAGGGAGCCCGATGTGGGTCTTGACCTCAGGACCCCAAGATCATGACCTGAGCTGAAGGCAGATGCTTAACCGACTGAGCCACCCAGGTGCCCCAATTTTTATAGTTTTTTGACAATAGCTACTTAATTAGTGTCAACTAATCTAAAAGATATTTGCAAATATGACTGGGATTTGGGGATAACCTGCAGGATAACCTGCACTTTGAAGAAGTAAAAGAATCCCAAATAGTCTGTCAGCCCTGGCGTTTTTGTCTATTGTGGTAGAGCTCTGATGTGTGCTGCTCCAATTGCTTCCTGTCTGCAGGTGGCATTTAATTGTGAAATGGATTATATTCATTAGTTCTTACCATACTTCTCTTGTTCTGCTGACCACTATATGCCAAAGTCATGGCTGTACCCAAAATGGAAGTTAAACTAGTCCATTTTATTCCAGTCTAGCATATTAACTCCTCAAGTATGACTTGAATATATCTTTCAGATATAAGTGCAAATGAGCATAAGTATCATATTATTGATCATATAGCTACTCAATGTTAACTCAGCAATGACAGAGAGAGAGCATTGGCAGAGGTTTCCAAAATATAATAATTCAAAAGACCTTTACATTTGTAATGTAATTTCTATCTTTGGAGACAATTGATATAGCAAAATGGACTTCAGTGGCAATGGTAAGGTTTAGGGCAACCCACTACTAAAGTAGGAAGGTCAGTAAGGGGAGAGGTAGAGAGAGGGATGATGCAGAGAAGTTTCCAACAGGTATATTATACCATTCTGAGAGTCTGGCAAAAAATGCTCAGGCCACTCATGTTGTGGTACAGGTCGGAAGCAGCTAAGTAACATTAACATTATGCAGATAGGCAGAGCCCGGTGACAGGAGTCTGGGAATGGACTGGAGGACGATTGGCTTCATGGAATTGTGCTGATCATCAAGGAGCAGATCCCCAGGTGCTGAGTTAAGGTTCAGGGATGGAATATCAGCAGCTAAGGTAGCAAAGATAAGCCAGAGCTTATGTAGAAGTGTCCTGCTAAAATGAGATAGAAACCATTTAGTACTTCAGATTCACCAGATGCCATATCAGGCGTGAGTCTCTGTGGCCATCTCTCGCCACGCCATGCCAGATGTCACAGTCTCTGGGACCTGCATCATCCTAAGAACTGCACGTATGGGGACCACAGTGTCTGAACTGTTGTTCAGAACATGCAGGAGTCTGATATTGCAAATATTTGCAGTTGCTGTGACTGATTTCATATAAAGGATGATTCTGTTATTTCCTGGACTCTCAGAGCATCCATCTAGGTCATGCACTTTCAGTCAATGTTCAAGGTGTAAGTTTCCCAACTGTTTAAATACTGTATCATATTTTCATCCCTATAATGTTCTGAATCATCTTGTTCCTAGAGCAAACCACACCATTCACCATCAGCCACCCTGAGGCCCTGCAGTATACTACTGCCCTAACCCTTCTCCCATATCTTCTGAAACTGTCTCTCTGTTGTCAGCAAGCACTCCTCTAGTTTTCAGTTTTCTATGATTTTGTGCTTCATCTTCCAACTTGGCTGATACATGTCCACTTGAGTTGGTAATACTTTTTCTCTCATGTCTCACAAACCTTAGAGTCAGTAGATGGGATTGGTGTCAAGGAAAGCAAGGTTGGTTTAACATTTGAAAAGCAATGTACTTCATCATGTTAGCAAAGTAAAAAAATGAAACTATCATCTCAATAGACCCAGAAAAAGCATCTGACAAAATTCAACATCAATATCTGACAAAATTCTTGGTAAAGTAGGAAAAGAATGGGCTTTTCTCAACCTGATATAGACTGCAAGCAAAAATCCATAGCTAGCATCATACTTCCTGGTGAGAGACTGAATGCTTTTCTCCTGAGATCAGCAAGAAGATAGGATGTCTGCATTTACCACTTCTGTTCAATACTGTGTTGAAGGTGCTAGTCAGTGTCACTCATCCACAGCAGGGTCATCTATGCAGGAAACCTAACGGAATCTACAAAAAGCAATTCGATAGTAAGTGTGTTTAGCAAGTTTGTAGGATACAAGATCATTATACAAAAATCAATTCTATCTCCGTATACTAGGAATAATCAGAAATGGGAATTTAAAAATGAAATTAAAAACAATATTAAAAATACAGAACATTTTGGGATAAATCTAATAAAAGATGTGCAAGATCAGAAAACTAAAAAATATTACTGAGAGAAATTTTAAAAGACCTAAGTAAGTGAAGAGAAATTTTTCATTTAATGGGTTGGAAGACTCAATAATGCTGAAAATTACAGTTCTTCCCAAACTGATCTATAGATTCAATACAATCCAGACAAAAATTTCAGAAGGCCATTTTTTTAAATTAATAAAGTGGTACTAAAATTCATGTAGAAATGCAGATGATCAGGGGCACCTGGGTGCCTCAGTTGGTTAAGCATCTGACTCTTGATTTTGGCTCAGGTCATGATCTCAGGGCCCTGAAATTGAGCCCCGTGTCAGGCTCTGCACTGAGCAAGGAACCTGCTTGAGGTTCTCTGTCCCCCTCTTCCTCTGCTCCTCCTCCCTCCCCGTTCACACTCTACCTCTCATTAAAAAAACAAAACAAAACAAAACCTTTATAAATAAATAAATAAATAGAAAGAAATGCAGATGATCAAGAATAGCCAAAACAGTTTTGAAAAAAGAAGATTAAATTGGGGGACTTTACTTAATTTCAAGTCAAAGTAGTCAGGAAGATACAGTATTGACATAAGTATTAGACAAATAAGCAGAACCAAAAAGAAAGTCCAGAAATAGACCCACACATATATTAATGGTTGATTTTCAGTAAAGGTGCAAAGGAAATTCAGTGGAGAGAGTACTGTGTTTTCACCGTGTGGTGCTGAAACAGTTGCATATCCAGATAGAATCATGTGAATAAACAGCTCAAATGCTGACCTATCCATGTGGCTCTACTGGGGACAGAAAGGCCATGGGCAGTATTGCCATCTTCAGTATGATATCGAGAAATGGTGAGCAACTCTTAGAAAACTTTCAAACACATGAAGAACTAAACAAAACAAGGAGGTCATATCTCAAATGGTAGTTAAGTTCCTGGAAAAGTTACTATATATTAAAACTGTGCAAAATGATTTATGTTTATATATAAGATGAAATCAGGCTCAGATAATTAGAATGAGTGGGTGGTGCAAAATGTGCATTCAATAAAGGTTATTGAACAATTTAAAGAAAGTCTGCTTTCTGACTTCAACGTCTTGCAACACCCTCTCCACTTTAGTTTTAAAGGTTCTCAAAAGCTGTGAAAGACAATGGTGAGATGTTTCAGGTCTCAATCATTTAGTTAGGGATATATTTTACTCTGGGGAATCCAAATCTCCAGACTTACCTTTCCTACAATAGATAAGCTGTAGGAGCAGGGACTGCCGATCCTGAGCCATAGCTCTGGGTTAATCTCCCTGCAGAAAAACCTCCTCTTTACCTTGCAGGGAGACACCATTCCTCCCTTCCGCTTAATGACAGTACATTTCAAAATAATAGGAAACCTTAAGAGTAAGATGTAGAGCTTTATTAAAGTTGATCTATTGGTTTTCATTGTAATTAACTCACATGTCATCCAGAGTGGCCTCAGCCTCTTCCTACTACAAACCTGTGGTCAGTTACAATGTGTTCAGCTTCCTCTGGAAGCTGAATCAGAATCATTAACAAACCTGAGTGTTTCACATAAAATTTTCCCTTGAATATAAACTGTATCAACTTTCATATTAACTATAGTTATTTTGATGATCTTAGTCCCCTGAAAAATGTTTGAGGACCAATTTCACTATTTCTTTGCTATTTCTGCACAACTACCAAATTTGATAAAAAACCAAAATGCACAAAAATGAGTTTTATTGTTGAGCAGTGCATTTTTTACATCATATGAAGGCACAACCAATTCTGAAAACATCACAAGCACCTAGTGAAACCTGGCAGCTCCCGACAACATGAAGTAAAACACACCGTGGGTGTGGAGAGGTGCAGGGAGTTCTGGATGTATACTTTAGCAACAGTAAACATTGAGACAAGGTTGCAAAGCATAATACTTTTTTTCTTTTTTTTCCCCCTAGTTTTATTTAGAAATAATTGACATATATCACCATGTAAGTTTAAGGCACACAGCATGGTGGTTTGATTTACATATATTGTGAACGATAGGGCCAACTAACATCCTTCTTCTCATTAGATAAGAAAATAAAGAAAAAAAGGACAATGTAATGACAACTCATAAAATTTCCTCTCTTCACTTTCCCGTATATGATACAGCAGTGTTAATTATAGTCATCATGTTGTACATTAGATCCCTAGTATTTATTTATCTTATAACTGGAAGTTTGTACCTATTGATCACTTTCCTCCAATTTCCCCTCCCCACATATTCCACCCCAGGTAACCACAAGTCTGGTATCTTTTTCTATTAAATTAAATTTGTTTTCTTTTAGATTCCACATATATGTGAAAACATACAGTATTTGTCTTTTCTGTGTGATTTATTTCATCTAGCATAATGTCTTCAAGATCCATCCATGTCACAAATGGTAAGATTTCCTCATTTTTATATGGCTGAATTCTTTTTTATGAATATATACTGCATCTTCTTTGTTCATTCTTCCATTTTTTTTGCAACATACTTTTTTTTAATGATTTTTTATTATATTATGTTAGTCACCATACAGTACATCCCCGGATTCCGATGTAAAGTTCGATGATTCGTTAGTTGCGTATAACACCCAGTGCACCATGCAATACATGCCCTCCTTACTACCCATCACCAGTCTATCCCATTCCCCCACCCCCCTCCCCTCTGAAGTCCTCAGTTTGTTTCTCATAGTCCATAGTCTCTCATGCTTCATTCCCCCTTCTGATTACTCCCCCTTTCTTTATCCCTTTGTTCCCCTACCGATCTTCCTAGTTCTTATGTTCCATAGATGAGAGAAATCATATGATAATTGTCTTTCTCTGCTTGACTTATTTCACTTAGCATTATCTCCTCCAGTGCCGTCCATGTTGCAGCAAATGTTGAGAATTCGTTCTTTCTGATAGCTGAGTAATATTCCATTGTATATATGGACCACAGTTTCTTAATCCAGTCATCTGTTGAAGGGCATCTCGGCTCCTTCCACGATTTAGCTATTGTGGACAATGCTGCTATGTTCATTCTTCCATTGATGGGCACTTAAGTTGCTTCCATGTTTTAATTATTATGATTAATGCTGTTATGAACATGGGGATGCAGATATCTTTTTGAGTTAGTGACTTCATTTCTTTTGGATATATTCTCAGCAGTGGAATTGCTGGATCATACTAGTAGTTCTGTTTTTAACTTTTTGAGGATTATCCTTACTTTTTTCCATAATGACTGTACTAATTTATAGTCCCACCAGCTGTGCCCAAGGGTTCCTTTTCCCCATATTCATGCCAGTTTTTCTTATGTCTTGTCTTTTTCATGATGGCCATACTAACAGGTAGAAGGTGGTATCTCTTCGTGGCTTTAATTTGCATTTCCCAAATAACTAGTGATGCTGAGCATCTTTTTTATGAAGCTGTTGGCCCTTCCTGTATCTTCTTTGGAGAAATGTCTAATTTTTAATTGGGTTAATTGGGTGTTTTCCTTTCCTTTTTTTTTTTTTTTTTTTTTTGCTATTGAGTTGTATGAGTTCCTTACAAATTTGGGTATCTTATTAGATAGATGGTTTGCAAATATTTTTTTTCCCATTCCACAGGTTGTCTTTTCACTTTGTTGATGTTTTTTGTTTTTGTTTTCGCTATGTAGAAGTTTTTAGTTTGCTGTAGTCCCACTTGTTTATTTTTATTTTCTTTCTTGTGTTTTAGGTATCCAAAAAATCATTACCAAGACCTATGTCAAGGAGTTTTATTCCTTTGTTTTCTCCTAGGAGGTTCATGATATCAAGTTTTAATTTAAGTCTTTAATCAATGTTGAGTTAATTTTTTGTGAGTGGTGCAAGATAGGTGTCCAGTTTCATTCTTCTACGTGTAAATTCCAATTAGCTCAACACCATTTATTGAAGACTATCTTTTCTCCATTGAGTACTCTTAACTCCCTTGTCAAATATTAGTTGAACGTATATATTTTGTTTATTTCTGGGTTCTCCATTCTGTTCTTTTGGTCTGTCTGTCTGTTTTTATGCCGGTACCGTACTGTTTGGATGACTACATCTTCATAGTATAGTTTATAATCAGGAAGTATGAAGCCTCCTGTTTTGTTCTTCTTTCTCAGGATTCCTTTGGTTATTTGGGGTCTTTTGTGGTTCCATGTGAATGTTAGAAGTGTTTTTTCTACTTCTGTAAAATACGCCATTGAAATATTTATAGGGATTATATTGAATGTAGAGATGGTTTTTGGTAATATTGACATTTAACATTAATTCTTCCAGTCAATTAACAAGAGATACCTTTCTATTTATTTGTGTTTTTGACAATTTCTTTCATTAATATCTTGCAGTTTTCGGAGTAGAGATCTTCCATCTTCTCTTTTTTTTTTTTTTGAGATCTTTCATCTTCTTAACTAAATTTATTCTTAAGTATTTTCTTTGTTCTTGATGCTATTGTAAATGGGATCAACTTCTTTATTCCTTTTTCAGAAATTTTGTCCGTGGTATATGGAAACACTACTGATTTTTGCATGTTAGTTTTGTATCCTGCAACTTCATTGAATTTATTGGTTAGATCTAAAATTTTTCAACCTTTTATTATTGAGTATTACGTTATCTGTGAGTTTGTCACAGATAGCTTTTATTATGTTGAGATATGCTCCTTCTCTGGTTAATTTGTTGAGTTTTTTTATCATGAATAGATGTTGAATTTTATTAAATGTTTTTTCTGTATCTATTGAGATGATCATGGTTATTTTCTTTCATTCTATTAATATGATGTATTACATTGATTTATTTGTGTATATTGAACCATGCTTGCTCCCCAAATCCCTCTTGATCATGATATATGATCCTTTTAAGCATTGCTGAATTCAGTTTGCTAGGATTTATTGAGGTTTGTTTGTTTTATTTTTTTAATCTCTATTCATCAGGAATATTGGCCTGTAGTTTTCTTTTCTACTAGTATTTTTTTTTTCTGGTTTTGGTATCAGGATAATGTTGGCATTGTAAGAGGAGCTTGGGAGTGTTCCCGCCTCTTAGATTTTTTGGAAGAGTATGAAAAGTATCGGTGTTAATTTTTTAAATGTTGGTAAAATTCATCCTTGAAGCTATCTGGTCCTGGGCTTTTCTTTGTTGAGAGATTTTTTTTATTACTGATTTAATCTCCTTACTTTTAAATCATCTATTCATTTTTTTAATGATTTTTTTATTATATTATGTTAATCACCATACAGTACATCCCCGGATTCCGATGTAAAGTTCGATGCTTCATTAGTTGCATATAATACCCAGTGCACCATGCAATACGTGCCCTCCTTACTACCCATCACCAGTCTATCCCATTCCCCCACCCCCCTCCCCTCTGAAGTCCTCAGTTTGTTTCTCATAGTCCATAGTCTCTCATGCTTCATTCCCCCTTCTGATTACCCCCCTTTTCTTTATCCCTTTCTTCCCCTACCGATCATCCTAGTTCTTATGTTCCATAGATGAGAGAAATCATATGATAATTGTCTTTCTCTGCTTGACTTATTTCACTTAGCATTATCTCCTCCAGTGCCGTCCATGTTGCAGCAAATGTTGAGAATTCGTTCTTTCTGATAGCTGAGTAATATTCCATTGTATATATGGACCACAGCTTCTTAATTTGTATTGCTTCCTGATTAAGTCCTGATAAATCACATATTTCTAAGAATTTTTCCAGTTCTTTTATGTTGTTTCCTCTTGGGGCATATAGCTGTTCATAGTAGCCTCTTATGATGTTTTATACTTCTATGGTATCAGTTATAATGTCCCCTTTTTCATTTATAATTCTGTTAATTTTCATCCTTGCTGTTTTTTCCTTGGTTAGTCTAGCTAGGGGTTTGTCACTCTGTTTATGTTTTCAAAGAACTGACTCTTAGTTTGGTTAATCATTTCTATTGTTTTTCTGTTCTTTATTTCATTTGTTTCTGCTCCAATATTTATTATTTTCTTCCTTCTAACTTTGGGCTCAGTTTGTTCTTTTTTTTCTAGCTCATTAAGGTATAGAGTTGGGTTGTTTATTTGGAGTTTTTCTTGTTTCTTCTATATAGGTGTTTATTGCTATGAACTTCCCTCTTCGAACTGTTTTTATGGCATGTCCCAAGTTCTGGTATGCTGTGTTTCCATTTTTGCTTATCTCAATACACTTTTTTTTCATTTCCCCTTTAATTTCTTCTTTGACCTATTGGTTGTTCAGGAGACTGTTATTTAATTTCCATGTGTTTGGGATTTTCCATTTTTCTTCTTGTTATTATTTATAATGCTATGCCATTGTGGTCAGGAAAAATACTTGGTATGATTTCAATCTTTTTGAATTGCTAAGACTTGTTCTGTGTCCTAACATATGGTCTATCCTAGAAAATGTTCCATGTGTGCTTGAGAAGAATGTGCATTCTACTGTTGCTGGATATAATGTTCTATATATGTTTTTTAGGTCCATTTGGTTTATAGTGTTGTTCGAATCTGTTGTTTTCTTATGGCTTCTCTGTCTGGATGATATACCCATTGTTGAGAGCAGACTATTAATGTCCCCAACTATTGTATTACTGGAGTTTTTTTTATTTGTTTTTGTTTTGTTCTGTTTAGCTCTGTTAGTTTTTGCTTTATATATTTAGTTGCTCCAGTGTTGGACACAAAAATATTTACAATTTTTATATCTTCTTGATGTATTAACAATTTTATCATTATATAATGACCTTTTTTGTCTCTTTTTACTATTTTTAAAGTAAATATATTTCATCTAAGTATAGCTACCCCTTCTGTTTTTTGCTGTTATTGTTGTTACTATTTGCTTGAAATGTCTTTTTACATTCTTTTAATCTCAGTCTGTGTGAATCTTTAAGGCTAAAGTGAGTCTCTTGTAAGCAGCATATTGTTGGATTTTTTTTTTAATCAATCAGCAATTCTTTGTCTTTTAACTGGAGCATTTAATCTGTTTATATTTAAAGCAGTTTTTGATAGGCAAGGACTTACTATTGCTATTCTGTTGTTTTCTGGTTGTTTTGTAGATGTGTTGTTCTTTTATTTCTTATCTTACTGTCTTTTGTTGTGTGTTTTGATGTCTTTTGGTATCTGTATGCTTTGACTTCTCTATTGTGTTCTTTTGTGTAATTTTTATAGGATTTTCCCTTGTGGTTATTATCAGGCTTACATAAAATATCTTAAACTTATAATTCCCTATTTTAAACTGTTAACCACTTAATTTTAATAGAATTCCTAACTTTACACTTTTACTCCTCTTCCCTCGCACATTTTAGGTTCTTGCTGTTACACACACACACACACACACACACACACAGAGTTTTATATATATTGTGTAACTAATAACAGATTATTGTAGTTCTAGTTATTTTTACTAATTTCATCATTTTTTTAAACTAGAATTGTAAGTGAATTTGCACCACTTGCCACATTGCAAAGTTGTGTTTTCTTGTAATTGGCTAAATTTCCTTAAGATCATTATTCTGAATTCTTTGTTTCCCAGTTCATATATCATCGTTTCTTTAGGTCAGTTACTGGAACTTTATTAATTTCTTTTGGTGGTATCATATTTACCTGATTCTTTTGTGATCCTTGATTGCTTATGTTGGTATCTGTACATTTGAGTAATGGGGCTCCTCTTCCAGACCTTACAGGTTTGATTTGGCAGAGACAGTTCACCAGTCAACTCATTTTGCCTGTGTGTCCACTGGTAATGTCATTGAGCAGGTGGGGCTTGCTCTTATGCTCTGTTTTGGGGCAAGGCCACTGTTCAAACTCTGAAGATAGAGATGGGGGCAGGAGGTGTGTGAGGTGTGTGCCATTGGCTGCGAAGAGTTGTACAGCATTTGTTGGCTTGCTTTTCTTCCCAAGTGAGGCTGTAGGGTGGGTTCCATGGTTGCCTGGATTTTCTGATCAGGCTTATAGATGGTCAGGACTGGTTACTCTATTCAGTAGTACGTGGGGCTATTCATTAGTGTCCTTTCCTAAGCAAGACAACAGGATAAGACCTACAGTCACTACAACTCATTGTTTAGGGATTCAAAGCAGGCCAAAATTTGTACTGAGTTCCCTGGTCAAGTGAGCCCACCAGTTGTGTTCTACTGATGGGGGAAGGCTTGGGCTATGCTCTATGGACTCTGAAGCTTCCTTTGTGTTCAGGTTCAGCTCCCCAGTTGGACAGGTTGAAGGCTGTGTTCAGTGAGAGCAGGGTTACAAATTAGACTCCCTACCTCATCATAGAGGGAAAAGCAGCTCTAAAGCTCTTGGTTGTCTTAACTCAAGCCGATCTACACCCCAAGTTCCCTGACTGAAAAAGGCCATTGGTTTTGTTCTGCAGACTATCAGCTGAAGCAGGTTGTGTTTATTTACTTTTTATAAACCTTCCATTTTCTAACAAGCTTTTAGGTAGCTTAAAAAGGATTTTGTTTGTAGAAATGTTTAATGGAAGTTAGTTAAGAGTATTAAGTGACTGGAAATCTCAAAAATCCTGGGGTAGACAATAATTCTCCATGCCTCATCTGGTGGGTAATATGGGATTTTCTTGTTTCAAAAAGATAAGAAATAAAAAAGGTTCCATTCAAAGAGGCTTTACATTAGAGAAAAACTTCCATTATTCTTCATGTATCAGTTTTTAATTCCCACGAATGTTTATACATTATTTGGTCAATCAGTTGTCTGGTTTTTTTAGAGGTAAAGCAATCTACCTGTTTCTGATTCTGGTGGGTACAGGACTCAATGTTACATGTAAATCATTTTGGGCTAGTCAATCTTTGTGTTTTACACATTACTGAAGGGAATAGAATGTAATTATGTCTCCCTTTTATATGTGTTGCAGCTTGTCTCTTTACTAAATCATTGTTTTTGCTATTCACTTTTGTCATTATTTCTACCATCTTCATTATTTCTCTCCAACCCAGAGTGAGACATTTCCTGTAACTTTGATGGAATACAAGAAGTGGAACTTGTTGGTCAACACATTAGACAAAACAGATGGGGAAGCAAAGAAGTGTGTGACATAAGACATGCAGAAATTTGGATCTCTCCAATTAATCATGGTTCACAGCTGACAAAAAGGTGACAATAATTGATGTAACCCTTTGAGAAACAATCTGGAACTTCAGCACCCTAGGAAATCTTGTTCAGCTTTGCTCAGCTACTACTGAATTAATGTGTGTTATAAATTGCTACTCAGAGGGGCACTTCATAAAGTCAGAATTTCTGGAACAAATCCCATACCACGAGACATCCTAGAAATCATCCTTTTTTTTTTTTTTTGGCTTCTCACCACTTAGTGTTGTGTTACCTACTGTAACAAGCACAGTACACAGATTAAAGATGAAAGGGCCAATTTGTCTGCAGTGCATTTTGCCAATGGAGGCAGTCTCCATAACTCAATTCAATCCCTAGGAGAGTTACATGTTAGCTCAAAATGTCTAAACTAGTTGTCTATTTGCTAACATGCAATGCTACATGCATGGCCTTTACTGGCTCTGCAGCTATAGGACATGCAACCCCCACTCTTTTAGATGTAGCCTCCATATAAGAGACTTCCCCTCCAAAGAGGATGTAACTATTGACCAGGCATTTTTCTCCTTGTAAAAGGTGGGCGCTTACACATAGGCACTGCTTCCAACTTCCACACCTGAATAAGGCAATGTAACACAGATCTCCAGACAAGCACAAATGTGTGAAACATGAACCACTGGAGTTGCAAGAATATATTATGATTTGATTCATAGTTGATTTTTAACTAGAAAAAAGAAAAGGTTTCATTATTTTGCAACACAGAGATGGACACTAGTCGCCTTACTGAGTCCATATATTAGAAGGTCACATGGCACATAAAGCAAATGAGGTAAGGGTTCCACAATGTGGAGAGATTGCCTGTGGCATTCTCGCTCACTCAGTGCTTTCAGCATCTTGCCAGGCATTGTAGCTAAACAGACTGATGGACTGTTACCTAGTTTTGATCACTGTTCTTCACAAAATAAACATGTGCTTTAAAAAACATCTCTTTAAGTAAATCATGGATTACCAATAATATCAACAATGCAAGTGAAAGCAACCAAGAAGGAGATGGTAATACTGACAACTATTCCTAGTATCAGCTCCTCACAGACCACATTATAAGATAAGAACAATGATTCTCTAATCAGATCTTCTGAGATAATGGCCACAATAATTTGAAGTTATCTAGGAGGCTATTTGAAATCAGGATTTATATCTGCTATCATTAGCTATAGTTAATGGGTTAAAGCTCAAATACTGTATTTCAGATTTAACTCTTTAAGGTTCATAGTTTTATATAATTTGTAAAGTAGGAAATAGTATAGCAAGATCTGTATTTTTTTGTGAATGAAGGTATATTTATTGAGGATACATACTCAAAAATTTAAGAGACCATATTCAAATATAAACAATTTTTTAATATTCAAAATAAGTGAAGTGTAATCAAGCATGAAGGATTGTTTAGATTTTAAGTATTCAAGGTGTTTAGCTCTAAAGTTATATTTATTTCAGAGCACCTGGGTGGCTCGGTCAGTTAAGCGTCTGCCTTTGACTCAGGTCATGAGCCCAGGGTCCTGGGATCCAGCCCCACTTTGGGGTCTCTGCTCAGTGGGGAGCCTGCTTCTGCCTCTCCCTCTGTCTGTTGCTCTGCCTATTTGTGCTCTCTCTCTCTCTCTCTCTCTCTCTCGCTGTCAAATAAATTCTTTAAAATAAATAAATAAATAATAGAGATATTTATTTCAATAAAAATTCAAACGTAACTTCAATAATCACATGGGTTTTCTTTATTTCAATCTTGAAAATCTAAAAGGCCATATAAGTAACCAATAAGACTCCTAATCAAATTAAACAATTATATTCACAGGTGGAGGGTCTTAACATTAACTTAATAACTTTTCTAAGATTAGAGAGAATACTCCCAAATCTCAAACAGAAACCTCATATTATCTTCAAGCCAAATCAACCCAAAAATTATACCAATAATATTAAAACCAAGACTGTTTTATTATGAACTTGGGTGAATGTAATCTAGGAATGGACTGGTATACATTGCAGAGTGGTGCACTGGATCAAACCATCACCCCTACCATCATCACTAGGAAATGACAATGCCTTCACCTGCAAGCAGGCCATGAAATGAAGGTGAGTAATAGCTGTAACCTCTGCCTTCTGGGTACTTTGTGATGTGCTAAAAAGCTCATTTTACCCTCACATCAGACAACAAAGTGACCATTTTTATGCACCTTATACAGATGAGGAAACTGAGGTTTAAAGTATTAGAGTGATTTCACAAATCACTAAGCTGACAAATCTCAGCTCTGATATGGGAGTCCATACTAGAAGTTTGGTTCTGTCAGAAGTGGGATCAGATGTGAAATTCAGAGAAACAAATATTTCTTCCATATGATAAAGAGTTCCAACGAATTTGGTCTGTGAGGTGCTTCTAGGGGATGGCTTCTCTCTTTCTGGAGATAATGATGGAGTGACTGGGTAATTTCTATTCAGTGATTTACAGAGAGGGATTCAGATGTTGGCTAGGGCTTGAGGATATATGTTCTCTTTCACTATCCTCACTCTATGATACCATGATTTTATCCCACTAAACCTTTCTTGAGGTTTCAAAGTTTTCTGAAGCTAAGGGGGACTGTGTTTACTACTATAATGCTTATTATTATCTTCACTTACACCAATACACCACATCATTTCTAAGACAAGCAAAAAATCCTAAGTTAAAGTTGTTATGGCTTTGCTAATGTACAATTTAAAGGGACATTTATTTGCTATATAATTTTGAGGAAAAGGTCAATTATTTCTTTCTTTTTGAAGCTCAAGAACTAGTTATTGCTGTGAAATTGGTAATAAGTGTATCTATTGAAGGTAAATACAATTTTTAAAGCATTAAATTGTGATTCTGATTTGCATACATGTAAAAGCATGCTTTTTTTTCAAGTGATGAATATGCAGTTGTCATATTACAAATAATTAAACATGTTTTTGTAAGCACACTTATGCATAACAATATGGATTTATTATAATAGCACACTGAGATAGATAATATGTATGCACACACACATTCAAACATCTAACATATATGCCTTTAGAAAATGATAAAGACTGAAAACTATCTGTTAAGAACTTTGAAGGGTCTGAAATTTTACCCTACTTACAAAGTAACAGATTAACTGCTGGTTTCAGGGATGCTTGCAGAAGACCTGAGACTGCTGGGTCAGAGACAAAAGACAGTTTATTACTCATAGCAATAGCAATAGCCAGAGTATCATCATTTTTGTACCAATTCCTCCAAGTCATATGGGATACTTTGAAGAAGACCAGGTAACACCTGCCTGTGCACCAAATTGAGTAAGAAAAAAGGAATCTTGAGCTTAGGGAACCAAATCTTTTATAATGGGTAAGTCTGCCTGCCTTAACTCCAGAGAGAGGCATTGTTTTTATTATACTGGACAGTAATCAAACCTGCTCTTTCTTCTGGAGGGAACATGATTTCTCTTTTCCAAGACTGTTTGCTAAACTACTACCCTTGAAAAGATATTCCTGAACAAAGGGAGTCAGTGCCTGTGTCTAAGACATGCAGAAATGCAGGAAACTCATGGAAAACTGTCTCCCAACACCACCAGAAATATTTCTTGTCAGCATTTGGCTTGGAAAGGGGCACATGGCACAGCCCTTTTGAAAATCATCTGGACTTTGATCCTGTAATAGCCAAACACAACATTAAGCCATGTTGAATGTATGGACTTTTCCCATCATATTTCCTGGAAAGCACATGTTTCCTATTCAGGGGTCAGTCTGACACATTTGGTCCTGGAGACCAGCACAGCTAGACTTGTGTCTGCATCACTTGCTGCCTGGGATCTGTTCTGCCAACCTGCCTTCTGGGACCCTGCAGAAGGGTGAGTAATGGAGCATTAAATACCAACAATCTGGCTATCACAAGGACTTAATCTCTTTAAGCCCCACAGGGATCTGGGTGAACATCAAAATAAGCACACCAAATGTGCCTTCCGTTGACTCCTTAGGCAGAAGAGCCTAAAACACCAGTGAGAGCATATGAGGCTCAGATTGTTTGTCTTACAAATGGCATATTAAGACATCTTCCTCTAAGACAGCAACATGGGAGAGTCAAAGCCACACTCCCATTAGGACATCAGCAAACAGGGGCACTGAATGGAAATAAAGTTTGAAAAGCCCATGTTCAATGAATTTATCCAGGACTTGACAAACACAGATCCAGAATGGAAGTATTTTAAATTTCCGCTTAAAATGTAGCCTTGTGATGTTTTTTAAAAATACTGTTGTACTCTGAATTACATGTTATGGTGGTGGTTGGGTGCTGTGGGGCATAATTGTTCTTTTAATTCTAATGGTCTCTGATTATGACTCAGAGTCCAATGGAGAGAGTGTAAGATCTGATTTGTCCAGGGTTTGAATCCTGATTCGAGGCAATTTATCCTTAATGAACCTCAGTTTTCTCATTCATAAATACAGATAATTATTTATTCGTATCCGACTGTTGTGGAGATTTTTTTTAAAGGTGCATTTAAAAGAATATAGAATGTAAACATAGCAGATACTTAAAATAGCCTTGTGGTGCAGCCCAATACCCAGGGCCTGCCTTTTGTTTGAGTTTGGGCCGCTCATTCCGTGGAGCTATAGGATTTTATGTCATGGGCCATCCAGCTAAATACACAGATTGCCCGCTTCAGACTAAGCTCAGGAAAACAAGAGCTGATACAAGCTGCTAGACTCGCTTCCTCTCCTGGAACTATAAACTTCTGTTCAAGTGCTGTGTTTATGTTGTAATCTTCTGTGTGGTGAGTAGGGAGAGGAGGAGACATTTGAGAAGAGCTGCTGCAGCCCCTTAGGTAGGAGATACACACAGAGAAAAATGTGGTGATGAACCAGAATCCGTGGGGTATCCCTTGGTGTCAGCCGTACCCCATCAGCAGCAAAGATGTGTGCATATGCGTGATGAGCAAAAGTGCTTTAATGTGGATATAATCACCATATGCCCCATGGATGAAATAATGTTTCTAGCCTACATTATCTACCCACATTTACAGTTTAAACTAAACAGTGTTAAGTAATGTGGTTTATTTCATCAGCACAGGCCCTTCTTGTCCCTTCGAACGCAGAACCAGTCCTGGCTCTTCATTGGGTGAATGGAGTTTGTAAACTCTTCTTGTACGGCCCCATGCAGTCTTCAGTGTTTGCACAATTACTATTCTTTGTATCTTATTCTAAATCCCCATGTGGAAGAAATATGTTTAAATACAGCTTATTGGACGTGTTTTCTAAAGATGCATTAATAAGAAAAATGTGATTCAAATGTGTCAGGGAAGGCTTATTTGGAAGATGGTTCCCATTAACATAAGTACAATATCCTACATATGTCGTGTTGCATGATAATGTACTCCATCATTTTATTCTAAATATTATGACATTTGATTCATCTTTTTGTCAAATTATGATAGTAAAATATAAAGTAAAATATTTTTAAAAACGGATGATGAACATTATCTATTTTACAATATTGATATTTCTTCAATAATCATCTCTGGTAATATATTTAAAATGTCTAATTTCAAATTTATTGACACATTATTTACCTAAAACTATCACAGCTGAATCAAAATAGGAAATATTTTCTCTATGTGTTTTCTCTATTATATAGCCATAAATGTTTCAATGCCTTGCACTAAGTCTGTGCTCAAAAAATGAATCAATAAATGAGCATCCAGAATAATGGTTAATATTCTACTACTGTCTACCATCTGATTTATGCTAATATAACCCAATATAATATGGGACATTTCTTTAGAACTTGCTGCAATTTTTGTTGTCGGAAATGTAACTAAATTTTCATGATATCCCTACATCATTTTGTTTCATCTTCTTCCTTTCCTCCTCTTTATTTTCTTATTTCCTTTTTCATTCATTCTTCCATCTTTCCCCAGTTCGATCCCTCTTTCACTCTCTTCCTCCTCTCTACCGCATTCTCTGTCATCGTTCCTCATTTCTTCCCTTTCATCTCTCTTTTTATTTATGAATTCCTTTGGGGAAAAGAATTAGTTAAGAATCCAAGACCTCATATTTATATTTTACTGACTGAAACTACAAGTGTTGACTATGGTTTTGTATTATCCATTTGTCTACTAATTCTAATTATCCTTGGTAATAACTTATTGACTGAATGGGCTATGGTTTTAAATCTTGCCTAGGACAAGTTAAGAAAATAGGTTGAAAAGTTGGGTATTTTAATTTTTATATTCTATTAGTGGATTTGAAAAATAAGAAAATCTCTTTGCAGGAACAAATGTATCAACAATACCTCCTTGGGCTAAAATGCAAATCTCTCCAATGCCCAAAGCCATGAAAGAATATCCTTGCACCCAGGTTTTACTATCTAGCATGACCGTTGAACACTGTCCGCATTTATGCCATTGAAGGGAGAGCTAGTGCTGATTGCACATGATCTTTCCTTGAACATGGAGCAGACTCAATTAGGTAATAATATTGATGTAATTGCATTTTATTGAGTAAAAACATGAACATTATCTCTACTTTCTTACCCTAATTCCTGAGATCCATCACGTAGGTTGTTCAACAACAATAATACCAAGTTGAAATCATCTATAAAGAATGGCAGGTTATGTCCTTAACCACTACCAGAACTCATATTTTCTTTTATAATATATTTGATGGAGTTCATTTAGCTTCAGTGTTTTGATTCAAGTATAGATTTTCCTTTTATGGCTCTTTTTAAGTGTTTTTAAGGCATGGATTGCCAAGTCCATTAAATTCAGTTTAGTAAATACAGAGAAATTTTTGTGGTTGGAAAGGCTATAGAAGTGACGCTGAAAGCAAAATGAGGGACTAAGAAGCTTTAGGCCCTTATTCCCCTACAGAGACACTGAGATAACAATAATATACAGACCAGAATATGTTTATGAGAACTGTAGAGACCAGTTGAGACTAGAACATTCAGTTCAATATAATCCCAAGAAAGGATGCCAGTGACAGGGGCATTGTAACTTCCATTTTGGTCTCTGGAAAATTAGCCACCATATTTTGGGACACTCAAGCAACCCTGTGGACAGGTCTAGGAAGAAAGGAACCGAGGTCTGCTGCCAAGAGCCATGTGGGTGAGCCACCATGAAAGTGGATCCTTCAGCCCCAGTCAAGCCTTCAGATGACTGCAGCCATGCTTGATACCTGATTGCAAACTAATGAGAGCTCTTAAGCCAAAGTATCGAGCCTGGGTGATCTCAGTCTTCTGACTCAAGGAAACCATAGGGGTTAATACATAATTTATTCAAGACACTAAGTTTTAGAGTAATTTGTTATATAACCATAAATAATTGTTATGGCTGAAGTGTATCCTTCCCAAATTCATATGTTGAAGTCCTAACCCCACACCTCAAATTGTGACTTTATTTGGAGCTAGGTCTTTATAGAGGTAATAAAATTAAAATTAGGTCATTAGAGTGGATCTTAGTCCAGTAAGATTGATCTCCTTATAAAAGGGAAATTTGGAGACCAACTTATTTACATGGAGAATGCATGTGTAGATGATGACAGAGATTAAGGTGATACTTTTACAAGCCAAAGAACACCAACGATCTCCAGCAAACTATGAGAAGCAAGGTGAGAAGCATGAACAGATTCTCTCTCACAGGCCTTAGAAAGAAGTAACTCTGCCAACACCTTGATTTCAGATATTTGACCTGCAGAACTGTGAGGCAATGACTTTCTGTTGTTTAATAATCTTTTTTAAAAAAGTGACACTAGATTAAATAGTTTATGTTGATACATCCTCATCTTTTAAAAACCTCCTCACACTGAAAATGATGCATAGCCCTGAAACTCCATTTCCTAGTCTCCCTTGCAAGCAGGTACCATACTTTTTTGACAATGAGAGGCACTCACAGAATTGTAGAGCAGATAAAAAGGATGAGGCACACCTTTCCAAGTGGCTGCTATAGTCAGGTGCAGGGACTTTGGCAATGGGCTAGGTAGGTGCATGGCATTTGGGTGTCTTCCTGAGAATTGTCCACTTTGATGTCATAGGCCATTGAGGTCATTGTTGGTGGGTTCCCTGTGATCTCTGCAGGTTTAAATTTGCTAAAAGTGGCCTCCTGTGCCTTCATTCCCCAAGTCTCTCAACTCGTGTGTTGTACAAGCCTCTATATCTCTTTATTTGAGCACTTCCTGTTGAACCCATCTAGTGTGGACCAGTTTCTCTGACCAGACCATGATTAACTGATATAGTCACTGCTATTGCCCTTTAAGATGAGTGAGCTGCTGTATATGTTTTTGTATATGTGTGTGTAGTGAGTTGTTGAGAGAGGTAGTTTTTAATCCATTAAAATATTTCAACTTACCATTTTATTTTTAGTTCTTTTACCCAGCATGTGAAATATTTTACTATTTGTCATAAAAGCAATGTTATGGCACATGCACTCAGGTTTGATACACTGTTTTTTGAGAAGGTTGAAATCTAGTACTCTAAATCTTAAGTATTTCAGAAACTTTAAACAACAGCTTAGTCGGGAAGCCTGGAGCATTTTTAAAGATATTAAGTGCCTTGTTACTTCTTAAGAAACAGACTTTCTGGGTAATGGCTATACCACTTGACTCTGTTACATGTCATAGTGAGACTAATAATTGAAGGTGAAGGAAACTGACCCTGGATATAAGAGAGACAAATTAGACAGAATATATTGATTTCTGATGTAACAGATGGCCACCTGATGGAACTTTTTATTTATAGAAAGTGAAGCCAAAATATTTTTCAGAGATACGTTTTAATGATCCAACTATTAGGTGAACTAAGTTTTTAAAAATTCAAAGCAAATGTTACTAATAATTTGGAGTCTGGATATCACAGTCCACAGGGTCACTTCTAAAACTTATATTTGGCACTGGGTGTCATACACAACTAACAAATCACTGAACACTACATCAAAAACTAATGACATACTATATGTTGGCTAATTGAACATAATAAAAAAATAACGTCAAATAAATAAATAAAACTTACATTCAGCCTTCTGATCAATGCATGTTGGTCCCGTATGTTTGGATGAAAAGAATACAGAGTGGCAGAATCATAGGCATCCTCCAACCTCAAAAGAGTAAACAATTATTAAATATTCTACATATTTTTTCTTCACACTCTTAGGTGTAGTTGAAAAACACCAATATGTTCTAAGTGACAGTTTTCCAGATTTAAGGTTAGATCTGATTTTTCAGGGAAAATTAGAAGTCTAGATTTCCTATATATAGGTATTCTTATTTTGAAATACCATCTACCTATTTATAGATTTTACAGTACCTCTTGTGTCAAGCAAGACATATCCATGGGTTGGATATAGCCTGTGTGACCTGCCAGTTCGTAACTATTTTTTAAAAGATCTCAAACCAGAATGAATAACAAAGACATAAGCACTCTTCTAGTCACCTAAAGTCTCGTTTAATAATAAAAGTCTATTTAAAATGTTTTGGAAATCACATACAAATATAATGGGCGACACAGCCTAGCTCCCTACAGCTTAGACTATGAAGTCTGAGGATGTCATTCAGGCTTTGCCACTCAACTATGTGAGCATGGGAAGGTTACTTAGGAGGCACAAACTTCCTAAGGAATTTCTTTAAGGAATAAATAAGCTTATGTGTAAGTGCTAGCACCTGGCACATAGGTAGCACTTAGTATGTGTTAGTGATTTTAGTTATCAGAGTAGCTAAAACAAAAAATGGTTAACGTGTAGAAGTCTTGCAAAAGAAAACATTTTATTTAACAATTTTTTTTAATTAAGTGCTTTAAAATAGGGAACAAACTATTTTCTGTTCTCTTTCTTCTCACTTGTAGTCTGTTTTCTGATACTTTAGAAACTGATTTAAACTCTTCCACATAAATTTCCAGCTGGCAGTCTCCCTGAGGTGATGTAGGTTACTGGAGTAGTGTGATGCATGATGCCTGCACGGTAAACAAGTTATGTCAGAAAATGAGTAACATGTTGCTATTACAGCGATTTCAAGCACCAAGAGTAATGTGTTAATATGTTTATCTGTGAACGGACGATCAATGAATGGGAAGCATATAGATTCTTCCATTTTACTCTTGAAGTTCACAAAGCATTATCTGTCATGTCAAACTGAATCCCATGTAAATTGAATGGTATTTGGAAAATGATGGTTTGGCTTTCTGTAGAGAGAAGTTTACTCCAATTTGATCTGCTGCAAATCCAACCACCAGTCCAAGGTAAGTAAAGCCTGAATGGCCATGTTTAGGTATCTCATGTAGTTTCAGTAGTGAAACAACAACAACAAAAACTGACTGGTAGGTATAAGAAAGATGAGATAAAACTATCTAATCCACAATAATATTGGGTGTTCGCAATAAAGGAATGAAAAACTACCCTGATAATATTTGCTGTTTTCTTTCAACCTGCCTGGTCAAGGTATCTGAGTTAAATCTTTTCTATCACGTGTGCCAGAAGTACATGGGGATTTTCCTCTGATATTCACTATGAAGACTTGGTAGACTTGTAGAAGGTAAAATTTCTAAAAATGTGACTAGGTCACATGACTAGGTCCCCCAGGAGTTCTCAGACTTGCTCCCCCCAAGCCTATAGAAATTTACTAGTTATAGTTCAGGTTTCCCTACCTTGGCACTGTTTCCTGGTGAGGTTTCAACTCATGGGTTTCTGCTCCGATAAATTGTGATTCTCTATGTCTGCCTGTCTGTCTCTCTAATTTTGGAGGCAATAATTGGTCCTGTGACCTCACTTCTCTGATAGATTTAAGACGAGTTGTTGATTTTTCATTTTGTTCAGCTTTTTATTTGTTGTTAGGATGGAGTGTCAACTTCTTTTTTTTTTTTTAAGATTTTATTTATTTGACAGAGATAGAGACAGCCAGCGAGAGAGGGAACACAAGCAGGGGGAGTGGGAGAGGAAGAAGCAGGCTCCTAGCAGAGAAGCCTGATGTGGGGCTCAATCCCAGAACGCTGGGATCACGCCCTGAGCCGAAGGCAGATGCCTAACGACTATGCCACCCAGGCGCCCCATGGAGTGTCAACTTCTAAACTCCTTTCCTACTGGACCAGAAACCACATCTATGTAATATTTTTGATCTTTATGAATAATCAATAGCTGAATTATCAGTATCTTAAACAATTTCAGAATTTCTGATTAGTATTTTTTAGCATAACAAGAGATTATTCTTCAGTATGCCTATGTAGAAGTAAATTATAATTGTAGTATTAGTATTCATTGAATTCAAGAAATTGAGAATATTTCTCATAGGGAAGCCAGGCAGCAATCCGTTTTAAAACGGAAGCAAAAGCCCTTAAATTGTGCTGGTTCAGGTGCAAAATGTGCACATAAGCTGCACAGAGTGGGACAGACCCCCATTTCACCCATCCCTGCTGCACCAAAAACTCTGCCTCATCTCATTTGTAAGGCTCAACAGGTATCCCTATGACTAACTGAAGGGGAGGGAAAAGTCTGAGATTGGTTGGTTGGCCAATGATTACTGTACATAACATATAACATATAACATACAGAGGCAAATGAAAAATGGAATGCTGTCCAAACTGGTAGAGGTGAGACTGGGGTGAAGGGAAGTCCCCCAAATGGCAGTGCTTTGAGCCATGTAGCTGCTCAGCCACTTTGTTTGGTGAGAGAAGTGGTTGGATAATAGACATATATACCAACTCATAGGCAGTTTCAGTTGGCTTAGCTGGTTGGTCAATGGTCTGGATGCACCAAGATTGGAGTATTGCAGATAAGAAAGTCTGGGGAGATGCATGTAGACCTATGCGTCTATGGAAGTGGCCACAAGGTATGATGGTATTTCTCTTCCTTATTAGTGTTCACTGCAGAAGAGCCATTAGTAAAAAAAGATAAGATTATTCTGTCAGTAGATGTCAACCAGTCTCTGCCCTCAATGCTTTCACAATGGACTGATTAACAGAACAGAGTAATCGCAGTAGCAGAGGCAGAGCTTATGCATGGACACAGCAGCATGGACACCATTTCACCGAGGTGATCTAGCTACTGCTGTCGCCAGTTGTAAAGTCTGCCAGCAGTAGAAACCAACTTTAAACCCCTGATATAATATCACTGCTCAGGGAAATTAGTTACTTGAAGATAAGTTGATTATAAGGGACCCTTTTCACCCTGGAAAAGTCAATTATTCAATCCAACTTGTATATATATATATACACATATATATATTTCAGATATGGGTTGCTTTTTTTTAACCACAATACCTCAGCCAGAACTACCACTTAGAGGGTCACAGATTGCCTCACCTACCAACATAGAATCACACATAACATTGATTCTGGTCAAAGGAGGTGAAGTAGTGAGTACAAAACCATGGGTTCCACTGGTCCCACCACTGTGCAGTAAACAGAAGCTTTCAGCCTGAGAAAGCAACGGATGGTTTCTAAAGGGGCAGCTGATGGAAACTTAGAGCTGACACCCTACAGAAATGAGGTATTGTCCTTTGATTGCAGTATACTCTTTAAGCCAAGGATCATTATATGATCTTGTGTCTCCAACAGGTAGAACACAGGAGTACAGGAACCAAGAAGTGAATATAGTTGTGAAGTCATTTACCAGTACTCGCAGTGAGCAACTTGGTCAAATCCTGCCATCTGTGCCTATAACTTTAGGCTGCCTCAGTCTGAAAGCCCTGGCTCCCAGGTTGCAGGGTTGGGGATACTTACACCAGGGAACATAATAGTGAATAGTCCAGTAAATGTAAAGCTACAGTTGCCACCTGGTCACACTGGCCTCTTTATGCTAGTAAGCCAAAAGGCAGGGAAAGGAGTTACCGTGTTGGCAAGGGAATATGAGCTAATTATCATAATGAGGTAGGACTGCTGTTATATAAATGGGGCATAGAGGAATGTACTCAGCACTCGGGTATTCCACGGAGGCACCTTCGCATTTACTGTGCAGTTTTAACTGTAGAAAGGCAAGTAGAGCGACCACAGCCTAATAAGCACAGGATGACCTGGGCCTTAGACTCCATGCCAATGAAGGTCTGGATTACTCCGCTAGATAAACCACATAGACCAGCAGAAGTGCTAGTCAGGAGGGAGGGGAAATTAGAATGAGTGGTAGTGATGAGGATGGAGATGAAAAGTAGCAGTTAAATTTCCATACCAAGTGCAAGAACTGTAGTTAGAATTTAGGATGAACCCAAATCCTAAAGTTATGCTAATGGATGGAAGTTAGTAGATCTGTGTTGTGTATGGGTAGATTGTGGAGGACACTGCTGTGATGTGGCCCAGTCTCCCTTTCTTGTGCCAAAGAAAGCACCCAACCTGCGTTTACCCTTGGCAGGTAAAACTCACAATTGCCTTTTTGTCAGAGAATTGTCTTCTGCTGTTAGGCTGCTGCTTTGCCTGGGAAGTTTCACGCCCCTTATGTCCCTCTGTGGGGAAACCTAAAACCAATGACTAGTTCATGTGGAAATAAATCAGCCCTTTGACTAAACAAGGGAGCAAATATGAAGTGCAAGGAATGTTCCAGAGCTCTCTGTGGGATCCGAGTGCTGGAAGATTCCACCTGGGAACATATTCTTGTATAGTTTGTTGCCTGCCTAGTTGTGTTTCTCTCATTTCATTTCAATTGAGAGTACTCTTTCAATAAATCACATACACAGATACTTGCCTAGGGCTCTGATTGTTATCTGAGTGAAGAAGAAGAGAGAGAGAAAGAGACAGAGAGAAAGAGAGAGAGAAGGAATCAAACATGATACCAAGAGATCTGGTTTAGGGAGCTGTGAGATTGCTCAATAAAATGAGAAGAACTGAGAGAACAGATATGGAATCAAGTAGAAGTCACACCTTAGATTTGACACATGTGATATTTTATGTGTATTTGAATTGTTAAGTAGTTTGCTACATAGATCTAGAGTTTAGAAGGCATGTTTGGGCTAGAGATATAAAATTGGAAGTCCTCAGCATATAAATGGTATTTAGAGACAATTTCCTTGCAAAAAGCATATGTAACAAAGAGAGGTTTCATCATGTGAAATTAGAAGTTAGTTAGAGGAGGTTTTTAAAAGTCTGAGATGGAGCACTACAGAGGCAGAAAGAAAGCAAAAAGAGAGTGTTATCTTACCGAAAAAAGAAAGAGTGACATTTGCAAATTGTCATGCTGCCAACATGTTAAATTAAGTATGAGGAGTACAGAATAATGTGCCTTGGCTTTTGAAATATATAGGTTTTTGATGACTGTGAAAGAGAAATTTCAGTGAAGTAATAGGGGATAAAATGAGATTGCAGCAGCTTGAAGTATGTATGAGGGGAGAGCATGAGTGAATCATGTTTGTTGAAGCTCTTTTGGGAAGTTTGGTTGTGAAGTGTGGCAGAGAAAAAGGACTATAGCTGGGATGATTTGTGTGGTCATGTGAGGTGATTTTTTTAGGAGTGGAAATACTACATTAATAATAATTAATAGCGATAAATTTCCTACTATGCATTTGACATGTAATAACATTTAATCTTCACAACACCATAAGGTACATTGCATTGTTATCTCATTTGTAAGTGAGGGAGTTTCAATAACGAATGAATGGTGACTCGAGGATTTGAAGCTGAGCAAAGCCCATGCTCTAACCATCATGTTGTACCCAAACATTAGAGAATGTTTATATAGTGATAGGATGACAAGTAGAGAGGGAGAGATTGATGATGGAAGAAATGGATGGATGATCAAAAACATGAATGTAGGAATGTAGGAGATGGACCCCAGAATATGTCTATAGAGAGTGTTACAATAGAATAGAGGACCTGTACTAAATTTTAATAAGGGAAACAAAGAAGATGGGTGCAAATAAGTAAGTAGGCTGAAGTTTTGGTGATGGAAAATGGTCTGATGAATTCTATTTTCTCAGACCATAAACTGAGATTGAAGGTCAGAGGATGATGAATGGAGCTTCCCTGAAAATGAGAGTTTGAAAGAGAAGGTTTTAATTAGCTACCTCAAAGGATAAGAAATATAGCAGGCTTTCAGATAGTATTAAAAATGCATTTGTAGTTTGTGATCTTGAATTTAGAATGAAACCAGTCTACCTGACTGAACCCTTTTCTCCACTTCTATTTAGCTACTGACATAAAGAAGGTTGAGAGTTGACTGTTTTCAGAGTTGGGATGTTGGCAAGCCAGTACTGTGGAGGGAGAGATGGGCAAGAAAGGTGTGGGTGTTTGCAATGGATTGATTATAGCAAATGGCCATAGACTTCTCTGGACAAAAATGGAAGTGATATCATGAGGCAGTTGATGCACAGTGTAAAAACGGTGGGATTGATGGGCTGAAGGTTAGGCTGACTTAAAGAATGGTCATAGTAGGGTAATCTGTGCAAGTTAACACGATACAGGTCATGATCACATGATGAGAAATCAGATTGAAAGATTTTTTAATGGAAGCACTTTGGTTATGGTCCAGAGTATAACCTTGAGAGTGAAGACCTGAGGTGAAATGTAAGAGGAAAAGGACAATGCATCTTAGGACAGGAAACTGAGAGGACGCCGCTAAGGTGAAGGAAAGGACTCAGAGTGCTTGTGTGTCTCATTAGGCTCACGTTTATCCTGCCTCATGCTGATGGAAGGAGCAGTGTTCTAGAAGCTACTCTATGGGAACCTTAGGCCTCGAATCCTCAAATTGACTACCAACTGTCCTTGTTATCGGTATGAATTCCATCTCAACTCCCGAAGATGTCTGCGCCAGGTAAGAGGAAGATCTCATCTTTAATTTCCACTCATCGATTGTAGCCCCCATTTCTCCTCTGGAAATCTATCCCATCAGCTTTACACTAACACTCTCTTTGGAATGTTCTCTTTATTTTGCACAACAAAACTTTGAGTTCCTAATTATTATGTGCATTTTACAGTTGAGAAAACTGAGGTTTAGAGAAAGTTAAGTAATTTGCTGTTTTATTTTCTGTAAAGATCATCCAGACTTACAGGTATTCTATTTCCAAAAACACTTGAAAACCCACTAATCCAGGAAATATGGTTTCTGTAAAAAAAAAAGAAAGTGACTTAGACTAGATTCAAGAATAATTATGGTGATAGACTAAGATACATGCTATTGATGGTGTTATTGACATTTTTATTATTAATATTTCTAATTCCTGATCTCTAATAATACTTGTATGATGATAATGGGGTTGATAGTCTAAGGTCTATGTTTTTCATGGTTGATATTATTTTTAATCATATCAGTGTAAAACATAGTTGCAAGTTCTTGGGAAATCCTTCCATCAAGAAGTGGGGTCTGTGTTTATTCCCTTTGAATCTGGGGGCCTCTGATTCATTTATAACAAAAAAATAATGTACAAAAATGGAGCTCAGTAACTTCTGAGGCTATATTGGTGTATTCATTTTCTTTTGCTGCTAGAAGAAATTACCACAAACTTGGAGGTTTAAAACAATACAGATTTATTATTTAATTTAATTTAATTTTTTATTTTATTTTACTTTATTTTTTAAAGCTTTTATTTATTTGTTTGTCGGAGAGAGACAGAGCACACAGGGGGAATGACAAGCAGAGGGAGAAACAAGCTTCCCACTGAGAAAGGAGCCCGATGTGGGACTCGATCCCAGGATGTAGGTAAATACTTCAAAGTTAATATTTTATAGTATTACTTGTATACAAGAAAAATTATATCTACTTGTCTTGTGCAGCCATTTTGAACATAACAGGAATGTACAACCTATTTATTTCTCTTTCTCTATTATGTTTCATACAGACTAAAGTCATATTTATCTCAAATAGAAGTTATATTCCTTATTAGCATTGCTATTGAAATTTTTAAAAAATTAAGAATGGCTAGGGATAAAACAGTGTTGATGTGAAAATTTTCTCTTCCTTTTTGAAGCAAAGACACTAAAACTTGCATCTCATGATATCATCTAGTTTGAAAAGAATTTTTTTTCAAGCTTCCTTTTGAACTTTGGAAGGGAGAATAAAGAAACCAGTTGTAGGTTCTTGATAGTTTCTTCTTTTGGATTCCTTGGGCCATTTCTAAAAATCTCCAAATAGCTTTGCCAAAACTTTCTGTTATTAGCATATATTAATGTTAAGTTGATACCAATAGCATTAATATATCACAAAACTATATAATAGATAATAGCATTTGTTGCAGATATTAGCTTTTCTTATCCTTAGCAAAAAAAACTTCAGGGTGATAACAATGATACATACAGACCTGAATTTTGTTAGGACTAAATCATTTGATATTTTGGGATGTCTTATAAAGTATATTCTAAAGTGTAATTATTAGTATGATTTGATTATTCTAGATATATATGATATTATTAATTAGGATATTATTAAATATTAACAATGATAAACAAATCTCATTTGTCTTATGTAATATCAGTCACCATTGTCTTTGTGTGTTTAAAAACCACACTGGGGGGCACCTGGCTGGCTCAGTTGGTAAAGCATGAGACTCTGGTTCTCAGGGTTGTAAGTTCAAGACCCACATTGGGTTAAAAACAAAATCTTAGGGGTGCCTGGATGGCTCAGATGGTTAAGCATCTGCCTTCGGCTCAGGTCATGATCTCCAGATCCTAAGATCAAGCCCCACTTCAGGCTCCTTGCTCAGCAGGGAGTCTGCTTCTCCCTCTCCCTTCTGGCTCACTCTTTCTCTCTCTCTCAAATGAATAAATAAAATCTTTGCTCTCCTTTCTGGCTCTCCTCTCTGGCTCACGCTTTCTCTCTCTCTCAAATGAATAAATAAAATCTTTGAAAAAAAGAGTGTAAATATTTAATAAAATAAAATAAAATCTTAACCCCAACACACACACTGGGCATAAGTACAAGAGTAATAAAGAAAATTCAAGGTGGAAAATAAGTAACAAAAAATATTGTCAGCAAAGAAACCAAGTTTTTGTTATAAACTGCTTTATAAATACATATTTTGTTTTGCAATCATTCCCTAAACCACAATAACCTATTCTACTTTTGCAATATTTTAAACAAATTCACTCTTACCAGTCAGTGATGAAAAGGGTTAGTAGGAGGGGGACTTTAGAACTACCACTGAAGAAACACCAACCAGTGTTGCTTTAAACTTGCCAGAAATGCAGGTACTGAGAGATCACCAATACTGGTCAACAAATATATGGATAAAAAAAGTGCCTCAACGTTCTAGACACAGTCTTTCTTTGGCTACGTACAATGCTTTTTGTTGGAAAAGGAGAGAAAATGCATTCTCAAGAAATAATATGCTGAAGGATCTCTAGAGGCTACCTAATAATAGTAAACTGGCTTGCCATTTATGTGGAGAATGTATCAAGTTAGAAATTAGGTATCAGATTAATTTTTATATATATGTATGTGTATGTGCATATATCACAAGTGTGTATATTGTGACTTTATACTATTGTCTTAGCTCAGGCTGCCAAAATAAAATACCATTGACTGGATAGATTACAAAACAAACATTTATTTCTCACAGTTCTGGAGGCTGAAGTCTGGGATCAGGATGTCAGCATGGTCAATTTCTGGTGAGAGCACTCCTGGCTTACAGAATGATCGCCTTCTTGCTATGTTTCTGTGTGGTAGAAAGAGAGAGAATGGCCTCTTCTTCTAAGGACACTAACTCCATTATGGGGCCCCCACCTTCATGACCTCATCTAAATCTCACTGCTTCCCAAAGGCCCACTTCCAAATACCATCACGTTATGGGTTAAGTCTTCAACATATGAATTTGGGGGGGACCCAAACATCGAACCCATAACAACTCTATATTTATCTTTAAAAATTAGGGATGCCTGGGTGGCTCAGTTGGTTAAGCGTCCGGCTCTTGGTTTCAGCTCAGGTCATAATCTCAGGGACATGAGATCGAGCCTTGCATCAGGCTGTGCTTGGAGCCTGCTTAAGATTCACTCTCTACTTCTGCCCCTCCCTACCCTATTTGTGCTCTCTCCCTCCCTCTCTTAAAAAAAAAAATTAATGAGCAGATGAAACTGCCATCTCTCCATCTGTTTTTAATGTGCATATCCAGTATCTGTTTGGGGCAAGGCATCAATCCAGAACCCTCGTGTTTGTGTTCTAGAAAACAGCAAATGCAGAGCAAATGACTTTTACGGTATGAAAGCCATGATTAGGGAGAGGGGGTGGGAGTGTGTTATGTCAACTTTCGCTTGGTGGTTTCGTGCTATTTTTAAACACCAAAGGTTGTGTAATCTTTTCTATAGTGGAACTTAGCACTGTACTTCTACTGTTTTCAAAGACCGCAGAGGGGAGCATAATTACCTAATGGTTCGCATGTTGCCTGTAGGTAATACTAGAGTTGGCTGAAGGTAGAAACCTATTCGCTTGGGATTTGACCTCTCTGATGTCTGGCCCTGTGTCCAGACTCCTACCCACTCACACACAACCTCTGTTTGTTAGATTTGGGTCATTCTATGACTCACCAGTCTTTAGAGTAATATTGTTGCTGAAGGAAATGGCAGAGCAGTAGGAAAAATCCATCAAAGTTTCCATTACCGAATTTAAAGGTTCTAGTGCATCTGCTCCACTCTAAGGAGAGTAAATACTTACTGGTACCTAGGCTGATGGACATTTTCAGATGCTGGTGTTATTCCTTTAATACCAGGCCTTGCTTGGTGAAGCTTCTCATCCAGTGTAAACATTTCACTCTCCTTTACCCTCTAGTCATTCTAACAGGACGCCACATGTACATTTATTCTCATCTACTACAAGTAGCAGAGCTAAGCTGGAAACTGGACTCGTTTCTCTGACATCCAACTGCAATGTGGTTGCTGCTTAGTGGTTTTTAAAATCAGTTCACAAACAGGACAGCTAACAGGTCGTTGGGCAAAAACCCATCTTTTCAACAGGGTCGCCTTTATTCTTCTCTTCTAGGTGATTTTTTTAAATATAAAGGGCAATTTTTAAAAGTTTTGAGGCAGAAGGGAAAACGCTTCAGAATTTATATGCAATGCGCTAAAACTTCGATCTATTCAATTAATGATTGCAATGTAGTAATGATATAATGACAGGTAACGTTTACAAAGCCCTTCACATAGATAACCGTGTTATGCATATAACTTTATATGCGTGTTTTCTAGAATGAAGGTTGAGGCATCCTCAGATTCTTGTTTATAAATAGAATGTGTGTGTGTGTGTGTGTGTGTGTGTGTTTTCCTGTGTGATATAGCATTTATCTTTGAGAGTACATGAAAAATAGGTTTACATTTTAGAAATAGTTGTGAAATGAACACCCATGTAATTACTATCCAGGACAAGAAGTAGAACATTGCCACTGCCATTGCGATCTCTTATTATTGATACCCCTTCAAAGAGTTTAATGATGATAATTCCTTTGTTTTTTTTTAAATACCTATCTATATATACATTCCCCAGTCATGCTTAGTTTGCCCATTTTTGAACTTCATATTAATAGAATCATACTGCAGAGGTTTTTTTTTTCTGGTATCTTTTCTCAAATTTGCATTTGTGAGATATATCCATGTTTTGCACAAAGCTAAATTTCGTTTATTCTTTGTAAATAATATTTCATTATATAACTATGCCACGGTTTATAACATGCCTTGACTATTGATGACATTTGGGTTGTTTCTAGCCTGAGCTCTTGAACACTAACACAATAAACATTTTTGAGCATGCATCTGGGAATGTGTTTGTCTAGAACAGTGTTTTTCAAATTTTAGCATCAGAATCATTCGCGTTTTTAACAATTTCCCTGGTGATATTGATCCGAGTGGTCCCTGAGGCCACCCTAGAACCTCTCATCTAGGGTGTATGACAAACCCTAGAATTGCTAGGTCAGTGGAGAGAACTATCATCAGTCTTATAAAATTATCCCAGCTTTCCAAAGCGGCTAGACCAATCTGTATTCCACTGGGAGAGAATGTGCAATCTCATTGCAGCCATCTAAGAGTGATTTGTCTGCTGCCTTGTTTTTGCTTATATGGTGGGTTTGTAATAGTATCTTACTGTGATTTTAATTTTATTTTTATTGTTGATGAAGTTGAGTGCACTTTAATTATTCGTTGGCCATTTGGATTTATCTTTTGTCTAGCGTCTGCTCAATTCCCTTCCTAGTTTCCTAGTTTTCTTTTCTCTTTTTTTTTTTTTACCTATTGCTTTGTAGGATTATTTATTCTAACTGTAGTCTTTATTAGTTACCTGTGTTACAAATATCTTCTTCTTCTTGGTGGTGAGTCTTTTAATTTACTTTATAATATACCTCAGTACCTTGAAATCTTACATTTTAATGTCATTTTACCAGTCTTTATGGTGATGCTTTTGTGTCTTAAGAAATCTTTCTTCATTCAAGGTTATAAGGATATTTTCCTATATTACCTCCTGAATCTTTAGTTTAGCCTCAAATTACTTGTAAGTGATCCCATTTTTTTCTTTTTCTTTTTCCTTCCTTCTTTTGATATGGATAATCAATTATCTAGGGACTATATATTGAAAATCTATCTTTTCTTCACAGATCTGCAATATCAACTCTGTCATATAATAGGAGTCCATATATGTGCGGATTCATCCTGGGATCTCCATTTTGTCAATTGACCTATTTTTCTTATCCCACTACCAATACCATAGATTGCTCCTTACTGTAGTTCAGGAATTGAACTTTATTCCGTAAAGTCCAAATTGTACATATTCTAGGCTTTATGGGCCTTATAGGACATTCATTGTCTGTCTTCTTTTTTCTTTAACATTCCTTTAAGATGTAAAAAACATTCTTATTTCAAGGGCTGTACTATATACTAAAACAGACCATGGGCCAGACCTGGCCTGCAGCCATAGTGTGCTGAACCCTGTTACAGGTTTATTTTAAATTTTTGTATCTGTATCAGTTAGTCATTGCCACAAAAACACAGTGGATAAAACAATAAGGATTTATTCTTTTCTCATGAACCTCTAAATCAGAAGGTCTGCTGTAGGTTGGATAGGCAGTTCTGCTGATTTGGGTTGGTTTCTCTCAGTTGATATTAGGTTGTTTTGAAAGTTATTCAGGTGACACAGTTAGTCTCTGTCTCCTTCAGGGTGCCCTGGGCTATTCTCAGGGCAGCTGCATGTCTCTGAGCAGAGATGAAAGCATGCTAAGTGTCTTGAGGCCAAGGCTCAGAACTGTCCCATAGTCACTTTCGTTGCTTCTACTGTGCAAAGTAAGTCAAAAATCCAACCCGGATTCAAGAAGTGAAAACAGAGACTCTACTTCTTGTTGAGAAAATTTGCAAAGTCATTTTGCAAAAGGCAAGCAAATACAGTACATTGCTATTTATCTACCAAATAGCTGTTTGAGAAAATTCTCCTATTGTGTCCTCTATTTTCATGAAGGCATTTGAGTATGAACGGGAGTTTGTCATGCAGAAAAAAGGAGGAAAATCATTCAAGTGGATGGAAAAGATTTTTCAAGGTACTCTACTGCTAAAGGCATCTCCCATGTGCAAGGAATGCCAGGCAGCTGTACAAGTTGGTGAAGAGACCAACAAGGGTCCTAGGGGCCAAAAAGAAATTTAGAAAGGTAGTCTGGGGCTGATTCTTAAGGGGTTTAGTCTTATAAGAAATGAGTAGTCATAAGGTTTTATTTTTAATGGTTTAATCAAATGACATAAGCAGACTTATGTTCTGGAAATTTCTCCAGAGGAAGGCAAGATGGAAGAGAAGTTGACTGGTTGAATTTCATAGGAATAAGTCTGCTGAGAAACAATGGAGACCTGAACTAAAACAATAATAGCAGAAGTTGGAGTAGAGGAAGATTCAAGAGATATTTTGAAAGTACAATGAATGATAAATAGTGAATTATCAGATATGAAAGATAGGGAGAAGAAAGAACCCATGATACATGTTAATTTTTCTTGCTCATGTGCAATTAGTGGTAAAGCTATTCACCGAGATAAAAGACATAATGGAGAAAAATTGGGGGCTGGGGCAAGAATAGTAAGTTCATTTTTTATAGACTGAGGTTAGGCTTGACAGAAGGCTTATGGGTAGATAGAAATCTTTGAGACAGCCTGCTAATTGAATATATGAATTTGGGCCATTAGAATTGATATCACTCTGATAAATAGATTGGAAAATTTACCAAGGATCAGTTTTGGGGAACGGCAACATCATCACATCATGGTAGCATATTTCAGATTCTCCTTTCACCATTCAAACCTTATATTTTAGAATTCTCTTGTAATTTGTAAATGCCATGTGAAAATATTGTAGAGTCAGAGGAATGCTTCTCAAATTTTAATGTAGATAGGTGTGACTGCAGATCTTGAAAAGATGCAGATTTCAATTCAGTTAGTCAGAGGTGGGGCTGAAATTCTGCATTTTTAATGAGTTCTCAGGTGGTGCTGATAATGCTGGTCTGTGGACTACACTCTGAGTAGCAAGTTTATATACAGAATTTTTAGTTCATGGTGTTTTTAATTAAGTGGCATTTACTATTGCTCATAATAGACAGTAGCTAAGTTCAGCCACACAAATAAAAAGCCTCTTTAAAAGTCTCCCATACCTTAATAACATCCAGGTAATATATCCTACCATAAGGATGAGCAAAGAAATAAATCTCGAGCAGTCTTGACCCTTGTTCCAAAAGTACAGAGCACAAATTCTCTCAGACAGGCCAAGGTACATGTGTCCACATGTGTTAGGTATCTTTGACCCAACAGCTGTCACTAAGTACATCCAATGCTCAGGAAACAGCGGGGTAAGTGGTTGAATAGTCAACAAGGCTAAAAGTCAAGCATAGATACAGAAATTGATGTAGAGTGATTTTTGCCACTGGAACTTAAACTGGCTGTGTATTCCTCTCCTCTAATCAGAAGCAGCTTCCCTTCCAGCTGTACCGGATACTCTGTTTATTCACTTTGTACTTTAGTAGCAAGTGTCATTTAGTGAAAACTTCATTTCCCAGCATATCTTCAGGGATCTCCATTAGACTGGTAACAGATTATCACCATCTGTTGGTGATTATTTCCACTACGTAACAGCCTGATCTAAAAGACATGTCCTCTTTCACCAGCAGAGCAACACCTTGGGACAACTCGGTCAGTCTCAAGAGGAGACGCAAGAATTGCAGCTGGGTGTAGATAATCAATATGAAAACAGCCTGTGGGTTTCTACTTCTATTCCTCACATTTCTTTTTCCAAGTTGGGAACTATAGAGTCTTTTTCACATTTCTGTTTTCTGGAATCCGAAACAGATTCAAGAACAAAAGAGAACCAATGCCATTATTTTATGAAAGAGTTAACAATCACATCATTTATTTTGTTTCATTTTAACATTATCAGAGTTTTTAAAAATGACATATTTATTGCTCGTTAGCTTATCATTAGTGTAAATTCACAGAACACAAATATAAACATATTACAAATATAAAATATGAGTTAATTAACCAGCAAAAGCCCATTTGGGGGCATATACACTACTGGTAACATTTGAAATATGATTGTAGGTTAAATAAGAAATAATTTATATAACATCTGAATAACTGAACAAGAACTTTCCATCTATATTCACTCATTAAAACTATATGTGTTGAGTTTCCAGTGATCGGCACATAGGCTTTTGTAAGCATGAAGATAAATAACAAAAATAACTGTCTTCATGTAGCTTACATTTGTAATTATGGAAGGCAGACAAGCTATCAAATGAAATATGTAATATGTTAGTGATAAATGCCATGGAGAAAGAAATAAGGGATATGTGTTAAGAAGTGCTAATTAGGAAGGAGGACTTGTTATTTTAAATAGGGTGAAGTATATCTCTGGACACTCATCCATTACCCCAAATATAGAATTATTTAAGAAACATTTCAAAGTTATCATTTTAGATATGGAAAAGATAATTTCGATGATGGCGGTAATACCTTGTTTTTTCAGTGCAGGAATGGAAAGGAATATTATTTTTCATTCCCTAGAACAATGTTAACATGCATAGTGGCCTAACTATAAACAACACTTTGGGGAGATGTCCAAGGTACTGAGATCATGATAATTTCTAAAAGAGGCAGCCTCCAACTGCTCCTTGTCAGTCAAATAATGAGACTGCTTAAGTCACTCAGCTTTATCCTCTCTCTGGGGTGGAAACCTCTAGAAACATCAGCTAAGCAATTTTTTTGCAAACTTCTTTTTTTAAGAAACTTGCAAAAAAACCTGTCCTTCAAATGAGTAATCTTTTAATTTTGGTCACTTCTTTATTGAAAATGTGAGAACATATTTTTTCTTTAAAAAGTTCTACCTTCTGAAATTAAATCTTAGCATAGAAGACATTCTACTTGTGAGTAGTAGAGTGAGATAAATAAATTTGGGCTTAAATCTTGACGACATCATTTAGAAGATTGGTGAATTGGGAAAGTTGCTTAATGTAGTTAAGATTTTGTAAAATGTATATTATAATGCATACTTCATAGGATGTGAAGATTTAATAAAATACTATGTGTAAAGTACCTCTTGCTGCACCTGGACTATAATAATTGCTTTAAAAATGTTAGGGTTTCTTTCCCTCTTCTCTACTGTTGAGACAATTCTCCATGGGTCTCTTGTATTTCTGCACATCTCGTAATCACAAGCAATGACAACCTTTCATGCTGGATTATCTTTTCAAGGATGTTTTATATAATGCAGTCTCAGAAGTTAAAGTATTTCCTTTCATAGCGAAGTGAAGGCATAGTTACTATCTACTATGATAAAGATAATATCTCCTTCTGGAGAACAGTCAGGGTAAGCTTGCTTTTAGCCTAAAATAAAACATTAGTGTTTCCTGAGCTTGGGGTTCCTCTTTGTACCATGACTTACTGCATTACCATTGATGCACACGTCTGGCTCTTGTTACATTGCCTTGTGGGGATTGAAGATCAGGAAACTGGTGCAAAGTGATGATAACTGTGACTATTAATATTACTGGTAATACACTTTCCTTTTTCTCTGACCCAGGATTCTCATGTCTTCTGCCATTATGCATGTAACTGTAATAGGCTAATTGGTTAGCTTCCTACTAAGGTCAAACTCTTCACAGACCCTTCACAGTTCTTGACACCTACACATCTCTACTCCATTGGTTCACTCAATCATATTCAGCAAAATTTTGGTCCTCATAATTTAATCTACTTTATTATTTGTTCTAGAGCTTAATTATTATAATGGGAATCAGAGAATTTGAATGTGTCAACTTTAAAAGTTAATAGTTAGACTTCAGTTTTAAAATGGTTTATCTCTTGCAGGCTTTAATGCTTTCTCTCCTATTTTCTCACCAAACTAATTATGAAGATACAGATAATGAGGAAAACACTCATAATAAACACTAGAGGTAGAAATCAACCCATTGCCAGAATCTGAAAATGTTCATTAACAACAAGCGTATTTGAAGTAGATCGCACTCGGTAATGCGTATCTCATACGGAGCCCATCCTTCCAGAAAACTAAGAATTTCACTTAAGATTTTAGGAACCCCATCATTCTTTCAATGTCTGTACACTGGCTCAGAAATACAAAAATTACACCAACCAGAAGAGTGAAAAGCATCTTTTTCAATGTGTGGGTGGTGTTTTCTCAAGAGAGCCCGTGTGCTGCTTCCTTTATCCTACGCCCCTGTTCCACAGTTGTGCCTTTCTTCCTACATTCAGTGAAGCTGCTGGACAAGTCTGTGTAGGGGTTGGAGGGTGGGGAGCACTGAGGCAGAGGAGGGGCTGCAAGTAATGCTTGATGTATTTGAAAAGCAGAACAGATCTAGGAAGTGTCCTTGTACGAGTTTAGACTAGGGAATTTGTTATCATGTACTGGCTTCTATACAGTGTCAAAAACAATTTTGGTCAGGCAGAAGAGCCATGGTAGTTGAAAAGATGGTAGACGCCAGNGTTGAGGCAGAGGAGGGGCTGCAAGTAATGCTTGATGTATTTGAAAAGCAGAACAGAAGTGTCCTTGTAGGAGTTTAGACTAGGGAATTTGTTATCATGTACTGGTTTCTATACAGTGTCAAAAACAATTTTGGTCAGGCAGAAGAGCCATGGTAGTTGAAAAGATGGTAGACGCCAGTGATCTAGCTAGGAGCTGTGCACATTAACCAAGAGAAAGGACATAGAGTGTTTCTTTGAACACTCAGAACAAATTCATACCTCTAAAAACATATCAAAATAAGAACCAGAAGAAAATACTACAAAACTATTTAGTATTCTTAATAGGATAACAGAAGATATGGAACACAAAGCCATGCATATCATCACAGAAAAAAAATATAAGCTTTATGAAAGCAAAGCTCATTGATTCATTACTGCTGCTTCCATAATCTTGATCAATAAATACTGTTAAATGATGAATAAGATTAAAAGTCAAATGGCTAAGAGAAAGAAATATTTCTAGGGAGTTAAATGTAGAAACAAATAAATCTGCAGCAAGGAAAGACTAAAAACTGGAATAGTTATGGAAACTTAGAACAAAAGCACGAAACAAAGACACAAAAATAAGCAAATGGGCAAAATTCTCTAAAATATATGTTAAAACATTCTTAGAAAACTTAAAATTGTGCCTACAATAGTTAAAATATGATGTAGGTCTTTTCATTCCAGGAGAAGATAAACCAAAGATATGGGTCAACATAGAAAATATTTTAAAATAAACAAAGGAATGTGGTTTGTGCATAAAGGGAAAACCTGTCTGGTAAGAGACAAATATATAAAGCAAAATATGTGATCCAATATGATAATTGCCATATAATAATTCCCAGCTTACCATGTTAGAGAAATTGATGTCGTACTTTCAAGAACATGACATGTTAGCTGTCTTGACGGATGAATAGTATTTCATGATGGGAAGAATATTCCAAAGAATGTAAGAGCATTCCAAATAATTCAAGGATGTAAGGTATTTAGGAAATAGTGTTTGATATGACATGAGTAGAAGATACAGGGAAGAAAATTGTAGGAAAAGAGACTAGAACAATAGAGAAATAGCATATTTCTCCCCTATTGGAGATAGATATATATGTGTGTACATGTATATATTTAACTTTTTTGAAGTTGTACAGGGAGTTAGCCATTGTGCTTTCATAGAATGCATTGTGGTATAACTTTCACTGTTGCCTTGAATCTGTCTTCTGGTATTTTATTTTATTTGTCTACATTTTATTTCCTGGAATAATTTTTAAATAGGAACACTTCTTACACTTCTTGCAAAGTATAATGAAGAAACCCTCAGCTTTGGAGTTGGAGAGACCTGGCATCCAATTCACATTGTGATGTTGACTTTGATCAAGGCACCGAAATTTATGTAAATAAGGCATGCTGTGGGATAGCTTGTGACTGTGATGGCTCTTAAAATCATTTGACTTTTGGAAGGGGTAATTTTACTCTACGACTTAGGAATTTTGATTTAAGCCTGTGTAATCTACCACTGGGCCTGACACACAGAGTAGGTGTTTAATTAAGTGTTATTTCCATTAATTTCTGTGTGTGTGTGTTTGTGCATGAGTGCGTGTGTTCTAGTGTCAACCACGGATCTCTTTTAGTAGTAGGATCTCTGGAAATATTATTATTTTGACTAAATTAATGTCAGTAGGAAAAGAGGCCTTCTTATATGATGATTCAGAAGGCAGACTCTAGAACCTGAATGCCTACATTTGAATCTTGGCTCTGCCACTGACCAGCCATATGACCATGTGGGACATGACTTTATTTCTGTTTCCCCAACAGGATAATGGAGCTGATAAATACTTACCTTATAAAATGGTCATATATTAAAAGAGTTAATATATGTAAAGCACTTGGAAAATTGCCTGGAATGGAGCAAGCACTTAATTCATGTTAGCTAATATAATTATTGAAAAGCTAGAACATGCTTTTGATGGTGGCTTCTCAGATGCGTCTTATGTTTAACCCCCTGTGGTTTTTGAAATGTCTTCCAGAAAAATGAGAGAGAAAAATTTTTCTGTATGTGGTTACCCAGCAGAAGTGTGTCTTCCTCATTAACTATTGAAAAGGTCTATGTTATATTGCCGTGATTAGGTCTAAATCTAAATTTCTATAGGCAGAATAAGGCCTTCTAAGTCCAATGTTAGTTTGAAAGCCATCTTAATCATATGTCATACATCAAATTGAAGAGTTGTTAATACCTCAGTTCCCTTATCTGAAAAATAGTCACAATAATATCTACTTCTATATTTGATATTAATCTTCTAGGATTAAATATGATAATGTATTTTAAATGATGCCCTTATGCTTAACAAACATTCTATTTGCTATTGTTATTATTATCAATCATTTTCAGATTGTCTCCCAATTTACTATCTGATGGGCTGTTTAACATTTATGAATAATTACGAGAATATGGATATTGAATCTAAGAGCCAAGACTTTAACTGTTTTCCTGTTTTAATCTAGCAGAACACCAATGCAATCAGGTGTACTCCTTGTTCCTGTTGATGAGGCCAGGCTATAAAAACTTAAAATATGTCAATAACAGGAGGAATATCTTTTTCAGTCTGCCATTCTGCTCCAAATATTTATTTCTTTTGAAAGAAGAGAGGAAACAGGTCTTAGGTTCAATTGGACATTGTCTGATAGTGATTTAAAACTGTACTTTCCTGTTTCTATTTTTCACATTCCACTTATTGGTTTTTCCATTTTTTCCTGTTGTGGTGTTCAGGTAGTTAAGAGATTAATTCTTAACTTGATGATAGTGATCACTTATGGTGTAAAAATTTTGTATCTTTCATTATAAATTAGCCCAGTGGCTCTTTTCTTCTCATAGTCCCAATTGTCAGTCTATTCCTGTTCCAGGGTGCATTTGTTTACTCTGTATTGTGAATATTTTATACTATATGCTATGTAACATCTAGTTCAACTAAAATGTCTGATGTCATTTGATTGTGACAGGGAAAGTTATTTTAGAACACTTTTTCCATCAGAAGTTCAGAACTATCCTTTACAAGGCTGTACTTCGGATGTCCGCGTAGGCGTCATGTTTTGGAGACAAGTTCTACATTTCCAAATTAGTTCTGTCACTACAAGTCAAAGTTCTTTCAGACTAAAGTTGTAACACAAAACAAACATCTATCCAAGCCCAAATGTCTAATTCCAACTCAAGAAAAGCATTGATAATTCTCCAGGAGTATTTATTTTTTACAGTATATAATCTCTCAATGATAAGACATATAAAAATATACAGCTTGAAGCATTTACTCAGACTTATAATTCATGCACAAAAATCTTGTTTAGGAAATCAAGAAAATATATTTTCTCTCCCATTTTTTTGTAATTTTGTTTTATTTGAGTAGTTTGAAAATAGGTTAAAATAATTATATGTAGATTAAGTTTGGAAAAGTATAATTTTAAAATGTTTTTCTTTCTCTTTAAATAATACATATTAAATATCCATTTTCTTCAAAGTGAAGTTGCTTTTACAGACATTGCTTTTACAGACATTATTAAAATATAACCTCAAACTCAAGGAAACTTTTATGTAAATGATTTTTTTAATCCTCCAAAAATTTAAAATTCAACTCAATTTATTTTTATTAGATGGGATCCTGGCTAGTTTCCACTTCCTGAGGCTTTTTATTCTGAGTTTATTTTTAAGACTAATTATCTTCACCTACATAAACTTCCTGGATTTCAGAATACTTAATTGGCTGGTCAAGTGTCTCTGCTATCCAGATGAAAGTTACCTATCATGCATCCTCAAAGGGACCCGAAATTTGGACCAGATGCCATCTACTCGGGGGTACAGAAGGAACTGAAGCATTAAATTGTTGGCAGTACCAGCCAACATGTGTAGCTCATCATTGCAAACAAGTGTTCAGCCAAAGGAACGGTGTATTGTCATTGTGACCCACAAGTGTTGGAAGGGTTCCAGAAATGACATAACGTATTATGCATTAATATAGAGCAGGTGGCAAGTAGGCACCCAAAGTAAGCTAAATGAATGTATAACTTACTCTTGAAGCTGAATAAGTTATAGACTGACATAATTTAGATACGTAGGCAAATTCTTAGCAATAAAAATATAGTACTTGCATTTAGGTTCTCGTTACTCAGAAGTTGATCTGGAACTTACAAAGACATTGGATTTAAAGTGTTCTAAGCAATTAACAGTCACACAAGGTTTGCTCTTTTTATCACAAATTCAGAATTTCAGGGTAATTCTTATCTTTTTCTACATAGAGAAAAGTAATAGTAATGTTATACCTTACAGGAAAGAACAAAATCTTTAACATTTGCCTTTAAAAAGGAGAATGACAGGGGAACACCCGGAGATACACACAGGCAGGAGATGTTCCATACCTCCAATCTGAATATTCTGAGTAACAGAAAATCTCACATCCTTTTAGATTTCACAAGGCTCAAGGAAATGTGAAATATTTGACATTTTCACCTTAGTGTTTTCACACATAAAAGAGACACCTTTCAAGGGTAAGTAGCAATTTTTCTTTTCCTGTTGAAACCTAGTTTTGCAACTCAAAGGGCAAATAAGGAAAAATGTTGCTTTGGAATTTTCTGAAATGATACAACTCACATGCAGTAAACTCCAATTTTACTATTTGTGCAAGTGGCCCTGAGTCAGAATCTTAGTTGTTGAGCTGCTGAGAATTTAGAAATTATCTTTTTTAATCAGTCTACCACGTATGTGAAAATCAGAAAAGGTGTAAAAATTTTGCATTGACAGAGCTCTGNGATCTTAGTTGTTGAGCTGCTGAGAATTTAGAAATTCTTTTTTAATCAGTCTACCACGTATGTGAAAATCAGAAAAGGTGTAAAAATTTTGCATTGACAGAGCTCTGTTCTTTCAGACTTAGCTACACATTTGGTTGTCACATAAGTCTTAATTGGATAAAATCAGACCCCTTATTTTTCAATGAAACTATGCAAAGTTTTAAGTGTGCGTCAGCAACTTCATTCACTGTGGTTTTGACCACTTAGAAATGAAAGCCAAGGTTATTTTTGCACGTATGTATGTTGTTTTTGGGAAATGAATTCAGGGACAAGATGAAGCTGATATTTGGAGATATTGGATGTTGAATATAGAAAATTTACCGCATTGCTAAGCAAGACAAGATCCTGTGAGAGCATAGAGGGCACCCACGGAAGCAGTGGGAAGAGGCTAGAAAATTGTAGAAGGCTTTCAACACCAGAAGACGGAAGAGTGTATATTAAACCATTATTCAACAGAGAAGGATTATAGGGTTTCGGAAAGGGTATGGCATGATTAGTGTTGTGCTATTAGGGAGAGCATTTTGGCAGCAGTGTGTAGACTAGAATGCAAAGGAGAGAAAGGAGGACTGGGAGACGTGGTACTGCGCAGGGTCTGAACAGCAGGCACTGGTTTCTGACAGACCTAGGTTTGAAACCCAGGCCAAGTATTCACGAGTTCAACCTCCCGATTCGTACTGGAGCACCAATCACAGCCCGCCCCAATGAAGGCAGCAGCGGAAGCTACGCTACCTGCCCCTCAGGATTCTAAGTCTAGCTCCACAGGGCTTCTCTCCTGGTCCCGGAGTTCCAGCAGCTCTCGAGGGGCCTTTCGCTCAAGCTCCTTGGGTTTGATATTCCCAACCTCCACCATTTTGTTGTCTGAGCCCCAGTGGAGCAGCTGCCTGCAGATATGTGTGCGTTACATCAGCATTCTTTTTGCTTTTTCAGGCCTTCAGAGCATGATTAAGCCGATTTTTATGCTAAATACCTTTATTATAATACCTAGCGTGGTTTCCATTTTCCTGGCTGGACCCTGACTGATAGAACGAGGGCACACACATGTATAATCTATGTAGACAACATGGCGGGAACACGGAGTGTAAAAGCGTGGGCGAGCTCAGGGGAGGGAAGTAGCTGGATGTGATTGGAACACATAGTTGAACAAGAAACCTCCTGAAAATTAAGCAAGGAAAATTAGGGTGGTATTTCAATGATGTATTGTCTCAATATACACAAGCAAAACTGGCTTCTATAACTTGTGTCATCCATCTCAAGAATTTCCTCAAGAACACGATCCAGTGCAACTCTTAAAATGTGATAGTCTTTAGAATTTATGGAANTTAGGGTGGTATTTCAATGATGTATTGTCTCAATATATACAAGCAAAACTGGCTTCTATAACTTGTGTCATCCATCTCAAGAATTTCCTCAAGAACACGATCCAGTGCAACTCTTAAAATGTGATAGTCTTTAGAATTTATGGAAGTTTGTAAGCATCCCCATCCGGGTAAGTGGCCTATAGGGCCATCTAGGGACATGTGTATTAGGCAGGTGGATATGTGGTTCAGAGCTTCATGAGAGCAATTGAGATTATATATATATATATACATATATATATATATATATACACACACACACATATATATATATATATATATGTATGTATATATATTAGTTGTCAGTATACAGATCACAATTGAATTTTTGGAGGTCATTGAAGGCACCCAGGAAGAGGTCAAAGAGTGAGACAGTGCAATACTTAAGGCCAAACATGAGAAGAAGCAACAGTTTCCATTACTCTTCAATAGGGTCTCTGTACTTTAAACAAATCAATCTGATTTCTGCCTCTCATGTATTATTTACTAATTCCTGCCTGTAACCCTGGAATAAGGTTACATACACCTGGAATAAGATAATCTGCTATTTCTAGCAATACTTGTGAAGACAACATCGGATAGTAGAATAGGCTTGGGCTCAGGTCCTAAAATCTTGGGTTTGACGTGGGGTTGACATAAAGTCATCCTTTTGCTTCCTAATAGTTAAGAACTCTTCAACCTCAGGGATTCTCTGTTTTCTCTTGTGTAATATTAATATTAATAATAATAGTTTCCTCTTGGGGTTTTTGTATGCATTAAGGGTCATACAAGAAACATTAGTTGATAGCTACTAAATGCCAGTTGCTGCTAGGTTGTCACTATGGGTAAAAGAGGAGGAAGAATGCAGGGTCCAGTAGGGGAGAGAGATACGTTAGGAGGTAAATATAATGCAGTATAAAAAGTGAAGCAATAGGGAATGTATAAGGTACAGGGCAGAAAAGGATTGATAGATGACATTTCACCTGTTGAAGCTGAATCTTGAGGAAACTATGTGAGTTAACTGAATGAAAATGGAGGAGTATAGTATTGGGAATTTAATGTCAGATTTTAGTAAAGGAGTTTTGGTTTTTTTCTTCCCTTTGACTACTTCCTTCTAGGCCTGGCTCAAAATTCACCTATTTCAGAAAGATTTCCTGAGCTTACTGGCCTCTTTTGTACTTCCCCCCTAGTCCTTTATTCTAATTCACTTTCATACACATATACTTTTTTTTTATCACTTTGCTTTTGTGGATATAATTGATAATTGCCTTCCTATTTTAGTAGTTGTCCTACTTTTTTTAAATAGAAAGAAAATTTATTGGGGAAAATTATTTTAAGTACTCTTTTGATGTCTGTGACATCGACATAGTAAATGCTTGATAAATTTTTAAAAACTTTTTATCATATAAATAGGCTAGGTACATCAGTGAAAAGTATATTTAAAAATGATTCTTAATACAGAATAATCTTGTTCTTACATAAATCATAGAAGAAGATAAAAAACTAGGTGATCATAATATCGTGACACAAGTAAGTCTACAGTGTGGTAGGAAATGATGGGAGTGGAGGAGGGATTTTGAGATAAGAATGTCATAACAAACTCTACAGACGTCTCTTTTCAGAGGTTTTGTGTGAGGACTATGATGATACTTAAGGGGAAATAGAAGGGATATGAGGCTCTTATTTATTTATTTATTTATTTATTTATTTATTTTTATAATAGGACCCCCAAACATTTTTGTGTATTTCTGGGAATGTTCCAGTAAAAGGGGGAAATTGATGATGCAGGAGAAAGCCCTGGCACCTTGGGCAAACATCCTTTCCCTCTTCTGTAAAATGCAGGGTCTAAAATTGGAGATCACCATGCTATTTTTAGCTTAAAAATTTCTGTTCTATGCTGCTTTCTTCTTTTGTATTTTGGGTCATAATCCCACATGATATGATTGTATAACTATTATGATGTTAGTACTTAAAGATAATTGCATTCCTAACAGAATATGAAGTAAACATATAATAGAATGTTGCTCTGATTTTATATCAGTGACTGTATTATTTCAAGTCATGAAAAAGAAGACTGCTCTGCTCAGTGACATCTCTCGGACATATAAAACATGATAGACTTTTCAGAGTAGGTGACTCAATAAATTTGAATCTAAAGTGAACATATTTTCAGGGATAACTCAGGCAGGGTTATTTTTGCTGTATTATGGAGGGGAGATGTGTGACCAGCTCCTGTCTACAGGGATCGCTGGACAAGCTTTCATCTTCTCACTCTCAACGTAAGGTAGACAGAGTACCCTACTTTTCAGAAAAGTGCTTCACAATCTGTGAAAAGAAGGGGCAAATCCCTTGACTTTAGGTAAGACTAGCATGCATTTTTTTTTTCATTCCTTGAAGGGCAGGTTGGCCGTGGCATCNTTTCATTCCTGGAAGGGCAGGTTGGCCGTGGCATCTCCCACTCCACTGACAGCTGGTGTTTTTTCTGCAGATTTTTATGTCAGNCATTCCTTGAAGGGCAGGTTGGCCGTGGCATCTCCCACTCCACTGACAGCTGGTGTTTTTTCTGCAGATTTTTATGTCAGGGTAATTCCAACTCTTTAATCACCTTATATAGCAAAAGATTGAGAAGTTGATGTGTGCATCTTAGACATGAAGCAAGATCTGCTTGATCCATGAAGTGTGGAAGAGTTTTGTGTGTCTGATCCCTTTGGCCTCCCCCTGTGCTGTTTTGGAAGCTCTGATTGTTGCAGGGTGTCCCCCAAACCACAGTCACCTTCACCCCTAAATTATGCTTCACAAAAGAGACTGGTGCAAAATAACATCATTGAAAATATCCTCACATGATCAGTGGTTTCAATTTGGAATCTGGTGCTGGTTTATGGAAGAGATGAGAAGGAAATTTTTCCTGTCCTGGGGATTTTGTATGTTTTTCTGTCTCTTAGATTTTTCCCTTAAAATGTGGTTGTGAAAAGCAGATGTTCAGTAAGCTGAAAGTCTTGGAAATATTCATCATTGCACGGTAACCCCATACCTCAGGGTATACACTGTCTGTAGTGGCAAAATGATCTTTTTTTCTATGCCTCCCATGGAATTGTAGCCATTGAACTGATGCAAAATATGCCTTCTAAATTTAGCCTGCATTCAAATTCTTTTATTGTTTAAAGAAATCATGCAATGCCAATTAAAGGCTTTTTAATTTTTCATAAATCAACCGCATATTTATTTTGCTGACTAGAATGAGTCAGATAAGAACGCTAAAAATTAAATTTCTGCCCCAAATATCACAAAATGAATACCAAGTTCTCCTTTAAAACTTACTGAGATCCCAACTTTGCCTGTAACAGCGGTGTCCAATGTCTGGCATTTGGTGACACATAATGAAAAGTCATTGTAACTGTTATTTTGGTGTGGCATCATGGAGAACTAGAAATTTCCAGGACATCATTCATAGCCCATTGTTGGAAGGTAACCTTGATCATTAAATATTCAAAGTCTCTCACCTACTGGCACCATTCAAAATGTGCAGTCTTTATTCAAATGTGTTGAANGACCTTGAACTTCATTAAATATTCAAAGTCTCTCACCTACTGGCACCATTCAAAATGTGCAGTCTTTATTCAAATGTGTTGAAACTACCTTTATTTTCTGACGTTTGTCTGTATAAGGCATGTGATTCATTACATTGGTTTTATATTGAAGAAATAAATTTGAAACAAACATTTTTTTACAGCAGAGGCTGATATTCATAACTGGGTTCTTGAACACCAGGTAACTTATCAGCCATGGATCTATTAACAAGATATTCATGCTGTTCTTGTTTTCACTATGAAGTAAATTTTAAAAAAGCCTTTTGGCTGGGGTGTCATGTGATATTGTAATGATACTGTGCTGATGATAATTTTTGCTGGGGAAACATAGTAGCTCTCTTTACATTCACCAAAGTAATAAACAAGCAAATTCTGAGTTTATACACAGTCTTTCCTCGGTTTGTTACTTTCTGAAAATTGCTTTGAAAGTTAATTAGAACTATATAAAATATACCCAACATGCTAGTCCCTAAGAACAGCACACAATTGGGGAATACTTTATCGAAGAAAGCAGAATGTTTATTTCACTGGCTAAAATCGGCAGTGTACTCCTACGGCTGCTACCCAGTCTTTCTTGAGCAACTCACCCACTTTCTTCTCCCTCTCTCTTTACCCTCCACCCCAACGTAATCTTAAATTGATACATTGACCATTGTCCATTCACCAATGTATATTTCAGAGCTATTTCCGGGCTCTAGTTTTAGCAGTATTATGTTGAGTATTGGCATAATGCATAACAACCAAGATAATGACCCATCCCAGAATGCTTTCAGTCCATATTCAATGATCTGACTTTACTTATCAACCAAAGTTTATTGGTCTGTAGACATGGTCCCTTTGAGTCACCATTATCCTATACAGAATCATCAACATACAGTTTCAGGCTAAACTAGCAATAACTCCTTTGGATGCTTACATATGCCAAAGAACAGTGAGGGCCATGTGTATTCTATTCTGTAGGCTGATGAGTTCTTGAGGTGTGTGGGCAGCAGGCAAGGGGGAGGAGGAGGGAGCTGTAATCAATGAAAGGAGGGACAAAAAGAGTCAGAGAGGCAAAAAGTGAGTGAGTCGTGTGGGTCTGATTTTATAGAATGATCAATCTCAACCTTTTTCTAGATGCCAGTCTTTCAAGAATCCATTAAAAGCTGTGATTAATTCTTTAGATCAAAGCAACATGCACATACACCAATTTTTTTGCATACAATTTCTGGCAGTTATTAGGTCTCTGGAAGTCTCAGGTTAAGCACCCTTGCTGGGACCAATGGGGTACAGGTTTAAGAGCAGAAAAAGATGGGGATCATTATATTGACCTAGTGGGAATCTCTAAGAGAAAAAAAAAGAGAGGATAATAATGAGGGGAAGAAGCGAAAGGGTTTATGTAAACTTAACAGTGGCTTGAAAGCAATAATGGCAAGATTTAATGCTAACTAGAACTGCAGAGAAATTCCCTGGAAGCTTTGTTACCTTATGTGAAATTAAACTGTCGGGAAAATGGTTCAGAAGAACTGGAACGTTTTCAGAGCTCACCCTAAAGGAAATACAATTTTAACAGACCTTGAGGTTTCTTGGCAGACTCTTAAAAGGCTCCCCTGGAGGCTGGATTTGCTGACCACATCAGAATCAGAATCAGCAAGGCCATGGTCACTCTTGATAAGAGTTTGTCGCCTTGGCATTGAGATCTACCGAGAGAGTGAAAAAGAGAGACTGGGGTTTAGATTACAGGGAGGTGTGCTTGGACCACAGTTGCAAATGAGCAGTGTCAAATATCCTTTATCTATTCAGTGTGAAGGGATGCAAGGTGGGTGGAGTATGGGGTCCTCAGTTGAACTGAGGGCCATCATTTGGAAATCTTGTGTCTACACTCTGATGCTAATATGGTGACACAAGAATCGAGAGACTCAAGCCCCATCTCTGACTATACCACAATCTAATTTCATAAATTTGAGGAAGTTGTCTCATATCTCTGGATCTCTTTTTTCTGCTCAGGAAAAAAAAAAGGCACAGAAGGCCTAAATGATCTCTAAGATTCCTTTTAACTCTAGAAGTCCATGGTTACTGCAGAGAACGAAAATCAATGGGAAAAAGAGCCACACTGTATCAACAATGCTTTACTTGTTTTCAAAAAAAAGATCTCTTTTATGCCTACTCTGAAGTTTTAGATATGTCGATTCATAATTTTAAGTAGATTAATGTCATAAATTTCATATAATAGAAAAATGATAATTCTTGAACCAGGGAAATCTTGACAATTGTGTGTTTCTAACAGAAGTTGGAAGTCAGTTAGCTTTTTAAACAGCAAATACTGCATTTATTTACTCTTTTTGCTGTGTGGAAACTTACCACTGCCAGCTTCAGCCACAGAACATTCTATAAGAAGCAGTTGTGGTTTCCAGTTGCGGGCAAGTGGATCGTGTTTTCCAAGGACACTTCAGAAGCATCTGAGGTATGTAAGCACATTTTGCATCTTGGCACAGTGAACTTGTTATAAATTCCCTGTGCCTGGCTCTCTGTCTCCTACCCCAATTATTACCTTCTTATTTCGGCAGACTAGAAAAACTGAGAACTTCTGTGGGATGAAAGAGCTGGTTCCAGTGGTCTCGGCGGTGCCTCAAGTCTTCCTCTGGGTAGATTCTTTTAGAATGAGGCTGGAAATGCCACTTGAAGGATCTGATTCTACCCTCCCCATTAAGCAAAAACCCACTCCATGTATCCTCAACTGGAGCCTGGGTTCTCATATGATGCTTATTTTTTCTTAAGTGGAGCAAAGATTGTGCCAATAAAAAGTAAAGAATACTGATTTGATATATATTTAAAACTGACATGTACTTTGTATGTGGTATTTAGTAGGACACCGCTCAAGCTGTGCTTTGGAATGTGTATACCTGTCAGTGCAGGCTTCTTGTTGCAAATTTCCTAGATAATTGACCTATAACATTTTAAACAGAAAGAGATCATTTGTCATGAGTGCTGAAAAGCTATTTTTGAGGGGGCATAGCATCTGAGGTTCTTTAATTCACTTGGTGGTTAAAGTGTGGGACAAACACTAGGAGTAATATGAATTCAGACCCAAACAAGAGATGTGAGCCCATTCTACTCTCTACTGGACACATGCTGTTTATAGCAGTGGGTTTCCTGTGTCGCAGAGGAGTTGAAGATACGGAATTGTTTAGCAGTATCTATTACTCAATGTGCATAATGGTTACTGACGATAGTCTGATTAATTGAAAGTATCAGTTTTCTAATGTGGAGGCCTATGCAATCATTTTAAAAAGAAATCCTCATATTCCTAAAATTGTTCATTGCAGTTGCCCTGTTTAAGATGTGTCACTATACGGACAAATGGAAGGACATTTGGAAGACAATGAACACTGTGAGCCTCGGTTAGTAGATCACTGGGGTTTTTTGTGTTAGAAAACTTATATTCAGGTCTCAGCTTTATCACCCATTATATGTATGTTCTCGAAGAACTTTCTTTATTTCTATAAAATATCATCTGCAAATGGATAGCTTACTGTTGTTGGCAAAATTGTAAGATACTCCCCGTGATTCCCACTCCCAGGGGTATATGCCCTGTATAATCCCCTCCTCTTGGGTCTGGTGGCACCTGCGAATACGAGGCAATATTATTCCCACGATTATTGATATTATATGTTATGCAGAAAAGATGAAGAGATTGTAATGATGTAATAGTAATTAATCTTGGGGAGAAGGGTAGTGACGGGAAGAAAGAGTTATGCGACTCCTAGGTGCAGACAATTTTCTCTCTCTTGATCTGGATACTGGTTACTGGGTGTGCACAGGTTATGTAAACTCATGGAGCTATAATATGTGTACTTTCTGGATGTTTATTGAGTTTCAGAATAGCATTATAGCATTTATATGTACTTTTAAAGAGCTATTTTTCTTTCAAACTATTAAAAAGTAAAATGATCTAAATGATAAAAAATAAAATTATTTAAATAGAGATGTTAATTGGTTTTGAAAAAATATTTAAATTTTATTAAATATTTTGGTTAAAGTAACACCATTTACAATTCTAGCATTTAATGGTCATCTAATTTCCAGTGAAAGAATTTATTTCATGCTTCGAGTATTTTGAATCTAGTTCCACATATATTTATATTTAAGAGTAATATGATTTGTGGAATATTGCAAACTGTTCTTCAGCCACCATCTGCAACCGGTGTGAGTACTATACTAATTTATGGTGGTCACAGATCCAAAAATTGAAACACAAAGAGAAGGAAGAACATAGATGCTTGACCCTACTATGAAATGGTACTTCACTATTCAAGAATCTTACTATCTAGGAAGAAGAATTTTTAAATTAATCATCTTTTTTCTTACACCCAAATCTTTTCCAACCTAACAAAAGCATTGCCCATTTCTGATACTGGCAAACAGCCCACAAATCTTCATGGCGTTCAGATGCAGTCACCAGTTGTTACAAGGACATATGGGCTGAGATGTGAGAAATATTTCTCTGGGGCCTGAATAGTTTCAGAAATGAGGGAGGATGTTTGGAGTTCCAGGTCATATCCTGCCAGCACTGGGAGTAGGGTCCCACGTGCAGAGTCGCCCATATGTTCTTTAGTAAATGTATTTGTTCCATTCATTTGTTTCTGATATGTGTGTTTTCTAAAGTGTGGAGCCCAAAGCAGAAGCCTTTTTTGCCTGCGTCTGAGATTGAGTTTAACTGACAATGCTAAAGGTTTTTGAAAATTTTAGAATTTTGAAGAGGAGAGATTCATAATGTCATTTAATGCCTTAATAGAGGAACGAAATGTGATTTTACTGCGTGAAATAATGTATATTTACTATCTATGTCTTGGAAAATTATCCATCAGCACCATCATATTTATGCTTTGTATTTAACAGCAAAGTGGTATTTGTTTTCTTTCCTTGTCTAAAGTACCCATTGTATTTTAGTTAATATTTTCTTAGTGAAAGTTCCTTCTTATTAATATTCATAAGACAGAATATTTTTGTCTTTCTATGTTTTCCTTCCTTTCATCATTCACATTGCTGTTTTATTTTTCTTACTGTGAATTTCTAAGAAAAATCCTTCCTAATACCAAATATTGCTCCTGTTTCCTAGTACTGAATATTGCTTAGTCAGAGAGAAAGGTGGCTCCTTTTTAAGGTAGTTTTTTTCATGCTTTAGTATGGATACTAAATATGACACTTGGATTAAGATTGCTCTTATTTTTAAATGAAAAAGCTTCCATGATGTTATCAATTACTGAACTCTTTGGTTATAATATCAAATTCAGCTGGGAAGTTATATAATTGGAAACTGCAATTCATGAGGTGCTTTGCGCAGTTGTTCCTGCCATTACTACTAAATGTAATTATAATAGAACAGTTCTGGATAGATTGTGGATGTGTCTTGAGTGTTGTATAATGAGAACACGATTGTTAATGTAATAAATTTGACAACAAACGATTTGTGAGATGATGGTAGTGATTTCAATATAAATGAACTTAGCACTTGATTGTAAATGTTTCTATAAAGAGGGAAGGATTCAGAAACAAAAGTTACTTTTTATCGCTGGATTTCATTGTAAACTGAATTCTCATATGTCTATCTCTCTACAATTGGATGTCGCTTCTTTTAGAGGGAATAGAGAAATCATATCAGTATCTAGAGATTATATTTATAAAAGAATGAAATGAACCTACTAATTAATTTCTCTGTTTAGTCTCCTATAACATGGAATTTCTTAATATAAGCAATAAAATTAAAATTTTATTTTTGTTTTAGAATGTCTTTGAAAATGTAATTGTAGTTTTGCCTCGCACAAATTAGAACAAAATATAAAACGATTCAATGAATTGCTTCTATTTTAAATAATTTTGAAGTTTTGCTTTTTACATGCAACCTCAAAAATTTTTTAACTTAAAGTTACTCTTCCTTAAAGTAACTTAAAGTTACTAAAGAGTAAGAAAGAAGAGCTTTGGAGTGTCAACCTTGAACTAAGAGTCAAAGGTGGGCCATTTTGTATTTCTTTAAACATTTGTTCAATAGATATTTTTAAAAATGTTTATTGCAAAATTAAAAAGAAATATTGGCTGCAATTTGGAGGATGATTCATAAATATAAAACAGTGTTAAATAACTTCTGTTCTTGGTTATGAGAATGTAAATGAAACCAGCTTACTTTCCTACCTGGGATCAACTAGAAAAGTAGACTGTGTGAACAAATATTTTTTAGACTTTGGATAATAGGAAGCTCATATAAGTCATCCCCAACAGAAGAAAAAAAAGTGATACAAGGCCTATAATTGTCCTCTGTTTACTGCCTGGAGAGTTTTTTTGGTCATAGTGAAGAAGTAGGAATGGGGAAACCAAAACAGAGCCCAGAGGTCCCAATGCTTTGAGGAAACAAGGAGGGATTTAGGGAGGCTAAGTCAGACTAACAGGGCTGAGTACCAGGAAGAAGGAAGTTGTACAGAGAGAGAGAACTCTAAAAAATCTGCAGATGGGTCTCTCTAGTCCTTGACCCAGTCATGACATGTACGTGTCTAGGCAGAAACTAGCTGAGATAGAAGAATCACATGAAAGAAGAGCTGGAATAATCTCCAGAGTTCAGATGGCTCCAAACCCAGGAGACGTCATCAGTGAATTCTATCAAATATTAAAGGAAAAGGTAATACCAATCCCATACAAGCTTCCAAAAAACAGAGGAGGGCGAGACACGTCTCAAACATTCTGCATCCCACATTCGGCTGACACCAAGAACAGAAATAAAAATTAAAAGAAAATTAAAGACTAATATTCCTCATTAAATGAACACAGCTATCTTTAATAAAACATTAGCAAATATATTATAGCAATATTGAAAAAAAAATGGATGACACATCATGACCTAGTAGGTTTCTTCTAGGTCGTAGTAGCAAAGTTGTTTCATTTTGAAATCAGTCAATGTAATTCACCATATTAACAGCTCAAAGTGAAAAAAAAAATCTCTATAGATGAAGAAAAACCCTCTGGCATAATTCAACATCCATTAATTCATGCATCCTGATAGGTTACAGACAATTTCATTTGTTTCATTACTAATCTGTCCACTTTGGTTCAGTTTTTGTCAACCAAAGGTTCTATGAGAGAATTAAGCCCAAATATTCTGAGGCAAGGCTTGGCAAACTTTTCTGTAAGTGGCCAGGTTGTAAATCATTTATGCCACTGTACCTTGAAAGAAGCCAGAGAAAATATGTGAACAAATGGCTCTGGCTGCATTTCAATAAAACTTTGTTTTGGGACAATAAGATTTGAATTTCATATATCACAAAATACTCCCTTTCTTTTTACTGTTTTCAACCATTTAAAAATGTAAGAAGTCATTCATAGCTCATGATGTATATATTAAAAAAAAAAAGTTGGCTGGATTTGGCTTGCAGGCTATATTTTACTGACCTCTGGTCTAAGATATTCATTGTATGTAATGAATTCATTTTTAATATGCATTTAGCATGTACCATTCTTGGAAGAATTGAGAAAATTATCCCCAAATGTGTGTTCTTTGACTCAGATGTGGTATCCTGATTGAGAAAAGCTGTATTGTATCACTAGGTTTCCCTACTGTAAAGTTACTTCACCCCCTTGCAAAAGCAATTTATGGGAAGAGATACCATGAGCTATGTAAATATCCCTTCACATAAATAGGCTTTCAATTTATTCATGTATTTATTTATATCTATAAGGACTTGAGATTTCCTATTTCCTCAATGAATTATAATCTGTTATGATGTATTTTCATGTTTAAATTTTTCCTGCTTGGGCCTTTGAGAACCCATTCATGCTGACTCCTGTTTCTTTCTGACATGTCCACATTATTCTTCGAGATTTCCTTTCTGGAAGAACAAGATTCTCTAGATTCATGTTGCTCATGCTTGCTTCTGCAGCCCTGAAATTAGCCATTTCCCCCACAAAAGTTCTGGTTCCTTTTACTGGAGAGTGGGATTTAGAAGTCAGTGTCTGAGAACTAGATGTGCTTATTTTTTTGGGGTGTTGCTGTACCCAGGCCCAATCAGTGGACAGGCATCTATGTATGTTCAAACATACATATATTCATATCTGTATTTATTTCTCTATCATCTATCTATCAATCATCTATCATCATCATCATCTCTATTTATTGAAAGATAATACCAATTCTATACCAATTCTGTGTATATGTGATCACACAATACCTAATACTACATGGTTCATGTTAGTTTTCTGCCTTTTTGTACTTAATTCACTCCTCTAACAGTGAGAAACTTGGCTCTCAATCCCCTTATATGTCACCAGTCTCTCACAAATGTTGCCACCACCCTATACCCGTGGAATGCTCTTTCCACACTGTTTTCTCCCTGTGCCAGGATGCCCCCGGCACAAATGCCCTTTCACCTCTTTTGGGCTCTATCACTCCTCATCAATTTACATGACACCTCCCTCACCTTTGTCGGAGTTTGATACTCTGCGTTGGGTTGCCCCAGGCATGTATTCCCTTCTCAAACAGCTCAGGCTTCCTGTCCCATGTAAGGCCCCCACCCTGTGGGAATCATCTCATACAGCCCAAGCTGCCCGTCTTTGTGGACTTCCTCCTCATTCTGCTTGGGCTCTAACATACAATCTGCTCTGCCCACACATGTGGGCACCTTGCACACTCTAGTCTCTATGTCAAACTTCCCTACCGTGTGCCCTCCTCAACCTGCATGATTCTGACATCCCAGTCCAGGCCTCCTCACATGGAGAAGAGTTCCTTCTATGGCTCTGACATCCAGCACTGGGCCACCCCTTGTGGAGATGCCCTACTCAACCAGCATAGGCTCTGAAATGTCCTGTAAGTGTGGACACCTTGCTTGGGTTATGTTACTTGATTCTGGAATACCCCCATGTGTGGAAAGCCTCCTTACCCCACATGGGCTCCAACATCACATGGCAGTTTGTCTACAAGTGTGGGTGGCCACCTTACCCTGTTTGGATTTCTAACACTGTGACAGTCTGCTCCCGCATATAAATGCTTCTTTGCCCTACTTGGGACCTGACACTCTGTGTGGGTAGCCCTACAATAGGGGTGGCCTCCTCATCCCGCTTAGGTTCTTTTTTTTTTTTTTTAAAGATTTTATTTATTTATACGACAGATAGAGACAGCCAGTGAGAGAGGGAACACAAGCAGGGGGAGTGGGAGAGGAAGAAGCAGGCTCATATCAGAAGAGCCTGATGTGGGGCTCGATCCCGTAACGCCAGGATCACGCCCTGAGCCGAAGGCAGACGCTTAACTGCTGTGCCACCCAGGCGCCCCCCGCTTAGGTTCTAATCCTCCATATGCCTCTTGTCTGTGGGGCCACCATGTGAGCTCTACTGAGACTGTCACACCCTACTGCCATTGGAGCTCCTACCCACTGCTTGCACAGTGACATACAGTGACTGGGGGATTAATGGTTGCCCAAAGATGTTCACATCCTAATCTCTGTAACTTTTTAACATGTTAGGGAACATGAAGAGGGAAATTAAGATTGCTAACCAGGTGATGTTGAGAGGGAGAGATAATTCTACATTATCCAGGTGGGCCCAACCTGAACACAAAAATCTACATAAGTAAGGGAGGCAGAAAGGGGAGAACTAAAGAGATGGTAGCATAAGACGTACTCAGCCCAATGTGGTTGGGTTTGAAGATGGGAGGGGACCAAGAGACAAAGAGTGGAGGCAGCCTCTGGAAGCTAGAAATGGCAAAGAAATGGATTTTCCTTTAGACCCTCCAGAAAGGAATGCGGTCCTATTGATATCTTGATTTTAGCCCAGTGAGACCCATTTGGGCTCCTGAATTCTGGAATTATAAGATAATAAATTTGCATTGTTTCAAGCTACCATGCTTGTGGTAATTTGGTATGGCAGTGATAGGAAATAAACACTTACTTGTTCTGCCTGATCTAATTGCTTTAGGACTGAATTGTTCAGGAAGGGAAGGAAAGAGGGAGAGGAAAATAAATGCATGTCTTTTAGAAACAAAATCATAACCCAAATAAATAATGCAATAATACAAATACAAAATAGTAGTATTAATCGTAAGCATTCCAGGTAATGGAAGGCTGATTTCAGAGATATTTCTGGGGCAGGGGGGGCCTTGCAGCATTGCTCAAGTCACATTTCTTAAGTAATCAAAGCTGGGACACTATCAGGATCAGAATCTCTCTTATACATGTAGGATAAATATCCTTAAGTATGATGAGGAAGTAGTATTAATCGTAAGCATTCCAGGTAATGGAAGGCTGATTTCAGAGATATTTCTGGGGCAGGGGGGGCCTTGCAGCATTGCTCAAGTCACATTTCTTAAGTAATCAAAGCTGGGACACTATCAGGATCAGAATCTCTCTTATACATGTAGGATAAATATCCTTAAGAATGATGAGGAATAGAAAAGTCTTTAAACATAAAAAAGAATTGTCATTTGAACAATATCATTCAATGTATACAGCCTTTCTGTTTCTATTACCTCATAATCCTCATAAATGAACTCTCCCTGTACTATTTTATGATTACTTTATGAGGCTCAGAGACACTAAGAAGTTTGTCCAAGGGCTGGTGCATTATCGAAACTGAAGCACGATAGTATCCTGACTCTAAGATCAGAGCTCTTTTTCTCTACTGTGACATCCCAATCTCCTACTTAGTTGTGAAATTTCACCTGTTTATCTCTTACCAATTCATTTCCCACGGTGTTTCTGTAACTCTTATTTGCTGTATTTGTATATTGAACCAGCTCTTTTACCTGAGATTTGCACTCATTCACTTAACAAGCCATGAATACACAGCTGAAAGACCTTAGAAAGTGCAAAAATGGTTCTTATTGATAGGAGTTTTGTTTTTTCTTAAACCAAATGTACTCGGCCTGTTACTTAGGTGCGTTTCCATTTCCAGTGCTCGGGAGAGAATGTGGTATACATGATATTCTTAAATTCTGCTAAAGGGGAAAAAAACCCATAATTTTGCAATGGAAGCGAATGGCCACCCTGTGGCTTTTCCATTAAAAGACTATTGAAAGCCAATTTAATTCAGTTTAACTGCAGTCTAGCATCTCAACAGTTGTAGTAAAGAAAGTCATAAGGATGCTCAACGTCTCTGCATAATCTCAATAGCTCCCTCCAGAATTTTAGGGTAAATGCTTAAAATTAGCAATTTACTTTCAAGTTTTGTTTTGGGGATGCAAAGTGTACCCTAAAATATGCATCCTTAGCTTTTGCAAAATATATTTTAATTGATAAGGAATTACTAAGTGCAAAAAAACACGTACCCAATATCTCTGAATGCATAAATTTCTTTTTTCCTAACTCAGGTACAGTGTTAAATTGGGGATTTTTTTTATAATGGTAACATTGTTTGTAAGAAAAATAATCTATTACCATACCAAAGGGGATGCGAAATAATCGAGTTTCACGTTAATGAATAGCACCATAATAGCCACTTTATCACAAGGCTATTTCTGTATCCAAAATGCTTGTCTTGTAATGGCACCATATGCTGGCATGGGAATTATACTTTGTGGTTGAAAGAGAAATTAAATATAAACAAATTTATTTTTACCCTAGTTAGTTTTGAGGCAATTTCATGGACATGGAGTATCCTTTATTTGTACACAATATTAATAAAGATAAGGAATTGGGAATTTGTGGTTTGCTCTTTTGCATTAAAGAGACTGTCTTAGGTCCAGAGACTCTCCTGCAGGCCATGAAGCCTGTATCTTGATGGTCAATTTGTCTTGAGCTGCTCAGGAAACCAAATTTCTAATGGAAAAATAATTAATCGGGGCACCTGGGTGGCACAGCGGTTGGGCGTCTGCCTTCGGCTCAGGGCGTGATCCCGGCGTTATGGGATCGAGCCCCACATCAGCTCCTCTGCTATGAGCCTGCTTCTTCCTCTCCCACTCTCCCTCCTTGTGTTCCCTCTCTCGCTGGCTATCTCTATCTCTATCAAATAAATAAAATCTTAAAAAAAATAAAAGAAAAAGAATCAATTCAAATGAGAAAGAGAATTACCAAACATGAGATCTAAAATTACTATATTTTCTTCTTTTCCTTTGAGAAATTAAAAAAAAAAATCAGAAGATGATTCAATTAATACAAAATCAGAACAAAGAGTGTAGGATGATTGTACAAAATAAGTGAGCAAGATGTGAGTATCTTAGGGAGCCATTCTTCTCAGTCACAGAGAAATATTCATCAAGACATCAAACTGCTGGTCTCCTGAGAAAACTTGAGCTAGGAAGTCCCCATACAAATTGATAAATTTTGAACACTTTTAACCTTTTTCTTGAAAGTCAGGACAATATAACAAAGTATTTTTCTAACATTTTATTATGGTGATTTTCAACAATAGAGCCAAAATTGAAAGCATTTTACAGTAAACACCAGAATACTCACCACTGAGATTATACTGCTAATATTTTGCTGTGCTTTGCTTTATTACATCTCTGTTCACGTATCCATCCCCCTCAGACAAAAAAAGGATATATACAGTATGACGCTATTTGCATAAATTTCAAAAGTGCAGGCTAAGCTAATCTACGATGTTAGATGTCAGGATGCTAGCTGTGCTAGGTGGAAGGGGTCATAAGGGAACTTTGGGCACCATAGTGAAAGAGGAGTTCAACCACCTCCATTTTGACCTCCAGCTTTCTAATTAATTAAGTTCTTCATGCCAGTTTATCTCTTAACTCAGGCAGAAGACCCTGCAGGCACNCTTAACTCAGGCAGAAGACCCTGCAGGCACGGCATCCCCGATGGGAACTGACAGTACCTCCCAGCCTCAAGCAATAAAGACTGCCCTGAGCCAGCAAGATGCGGAGTGACTGACCCCAAGACTATGATTGCCTACCTGCAGGTGCCCGCCCATTTTTCCTCCACATTTTCCTTATATAANTTTTTCTCCACATTTTCCTTATATAAACCTGAAAATATTTTCAGCCCTTTGGAAAGAGTCTTTGGGATGTTAATCTGTTGTCTTCCAGATGTTGGCTTCACTGAAATAAATTCCTTTCTTGTTTTACCACCACTTGTTTCTCTGCCTTTGAATTTTGTCAGTGGCAAAGGTCAGTGGCGAATGGCCAAAACACTTTTGTCTATTTGGGAGCCATGTGCTCTTGGACCCCCACACCCTGGCTGCAATAGTGGTTTATTTCTGCATGTTGGTGATAGTTTCATAGGGGTATTCAATTTGTGATTTGCACAGTTTTCTGAATGTTTGTTAGAATGCAACAAAAGTAATACCAACAAAACTGTTATAAAGAGGTTAAAATACAGAGGTCATCAGAGTGAATAGAAATCAAACAGAAAAAATCTAATATATTCTTCTTATTAGAGAGATGTTCAAAGCAACCTAAAACTAAAAACTGGAAATATGGGAGTGCAAAGAGATAAACCAAATATGGATCAAAAAGATAAAAAACCGCAAAACACTAGTATATTTATTTTTTCTAACAATTAGTCTGGCCCACCCAGGATTAAATATTCTAATTTACATTAGCTTCCCCCTCCACACACATTTATTTTACTCATAATTCAAATAGATTAAAAATTGGTAAAGACATCAAGGTGAAATCCAAGAGAGGATATGCATTCTTCTCTAGCATGAATGGAATATTTACAAAATGATCACGTACTAGACTATAAAACATGTCAATAATCCTCAAATATCAATAAAACAAAGATCACATTCTCTGACCATAATACAAATGAATTTCACAGATTTTTTTTTAAAGATTTTTATTTATTTATTCGACAGAGATAGAGACAGCCAGCGAGAGAGGGAACACAAGCAGAGGGAGTGGGAGAGGAAGAAGGAGGCTCACAACGGAGGAGCCTGATGTGGGGCTCGATCCCATAACGCCAGGATCACGCCCTGAGCCGAAGGCAGACGCTTAACCGCTGCGCCACCCAGGTGCCCCTAGATTTTGATTTTAAATCTCTAGATATTTATTCTGCATGCCATATACTTGTTTGTTCAACTGCCCACTCAGCATAATCACGTGAATGATGAATAAACATCTCATACACAGCATGGCTCAAAGTGAACATCTAATTTCCCCCTGCAGACTTGCTCCAGCCATAGGTTTGTCTTTAGGTTCTCAGGCCAAAAGACTGAGAGTCATTCTTGTCTCCTCTTTCTCTTAAACCCACACCCAGTTTATGAGAAAATCCTGAGGATTTTAAAAATGACCTCTCAGTTAAAACTAGTTCTAGCCACCTGCACTGTAGTCACGCTGGTGTAAGCCATCTTCTGTCACATTACCTTCTAACAGGTCTACCCATGTCCCACTGTGTCTATTTTCGGCTACTGCAGCTGACATGACCCCTTCTGTGGCAAGCTGGAACATGTCACTGCTTGTCGAAACGCTGTGGTGCCTTCCCACTTCACTCAGAAGAAAAGCCTTATAATGGTCTGAAGACTCTCCTTGTCTTCCTCTCTACTGCATTTCTAGTCTCCTATCCAGCTACTCTCCACTGCCTGCTCCACTCTAGCCACTTTGCTGGTCCTAGAATGAATCAGGCATCCACTTCTCTTAGCACTTTGGCTCTTCTCTTCCCTTTGTCTAGAAATCTTCCAGGAACACATTTGGTGAATTGCCTCACCATCTTCAAGTCTTCCTTAAAATTTCTCCTTCTTTCTGAGATCCCATGACAAACCTATTTAATATTGCAAACTTCCCCTCATTTCTAGGCCGTCTAGCAGGTGCTCTGTATGGATTTGTTGAATATCACAATTTGGGATATGCAGCTAAAACAGCACTCATCAAATCAATTATAGCCTTCATGCTTCTTTTGGGGGAGAACATGCTTATTACAGGGGAAAAAATATAGGAAATAAACAAGCTAAGTATGTGACTCTGTGGTTTCCAGCTCAGATTTTGACCTGATTTTCCTGGTCACATTCACTTAGATGTTCTCCAGATACTTAAAATCATCACATTCAAAAGAGAAATCATCTTCAAACTGTTCTTAAATTCTTCGTATTGTAAATAGTATCAATATTCACAGTGATCTATTCTGGGAGCATATGTAAACATTCTTGAGTCCTCCTTCTCCCTGACATATCTATTCAAACAATCACCAATTTTTGCAAATTTGCATTCCTCAACATCTCTCAAATCTCCTTGTATTTCTATGTTATTTTGTCCAAATACCGAGATCCAAGATCCATTCACAGCAGTTCTCACTTGTTTTGCTCATTGCCTTTGTAACTATTCTTCCTGACTACACTGCAAATCTGCTCCATATTCCATTCACTTCATGATAGCTGCTATGGGCTGAATTGTGTCCCCTCAAATCTGTAACCTTCAATACCTCAGAATGGGACCTTACTTGGAGATAGGGTCTTTACAAAGGTAATAAAGTTAAAAATGAGGTCATTAAGATGGGTCTTAATCCAGTATGACCAGTATCTTTATAAAAAGGGAACTGAACACAAAGATAGTACAGAAGGAAAATAATATTAAGAGACACAGGGAGAATACGGCCATCTAAAAGCCACAAGGAGAGACCTGGAACAGAGCCTTCCCTTACACCCCTTACAAGGAACTAACTTATCCAACACCTTGGTTTTCATTTCCAGCCCCCAGCACCATGAGAAAATAAATTTCTATTATTTAATCACCCAGTCCGCAGTACTTTGTTATATATATAGCCCCAGCACATCAATACTGTAGCCAATAGTTATTTTTAAAATGTATTTTGAATACCTTTAAATTATTCAATAGCTACTAACTCTTGATACAAAAATACAAACACTTTGTCCTTAATGTGGCTTTCAGAACCCTGTATCTCATTTCTACTCTGTCACCTTTCTTTTTATGTTTCTCCCTGTCCCCCTGCACCCAGGGACTCTGACAGCAGGACCAGCAAGCACTACAGGGGTAGAGGGTGAAACATATTTCTATAGATGGGCTGTGTTTTTCCACAGAGCATCTTCCCTCTGTGTTAAACAAAACCTTAAATGATTCTTGAACATCTTGTGTCAAACAGTAATCTGAAGGATAAAATTTTTCACATTCATAAATATTTTCTCTAACAATGTGACCGACCACAGATTCCTTAAAAGAGCAGATTCTCAAGGGGTTGTTCACAGATCATGGAGTACTTTACAGAAGAAAGGAAAAACTGAAGTATGCTAAAACACTGCTGATTCAGTTTCAATTGGAAATTAAGGTTAAGCAAACTTATAATTATGAAAAGTAATAAACAATCAGATACATGTCCTTTAAAAGCTACATAAAGCTAAAGCCCTGAAATACTGTAATTCTGGTTCAAAATGAGATACCTGCCAACCACCATGCAACCCGCTTACCCTCATCTTTATAAATGCTGTTTACAAATGTTTGATGTGCCATCTTCTGCCTATATGGAAGTTTTCTTTTACTGCACCATCCCCAGTCCACCTAGATATTCTTGACTTTCCTTCTAGCACATACATTAGCCACTTCTTGTAGGTGTCTCTGTTGTATGCCCCAGAGTCCTGTTCAGGTATCAGTCATTCCAAATATTCCCTGAAGGTCTACTAAGTGCCAGGCCTGTGACAGGGGCTGAGGATACAGTGATAAAGTTAGAAGTTGTCCTTGTTTTGGAAAGCTTATAGACTGGTGGTAGAGTCAGGAAAACAAAGTGAGTTAACCAAATAAAGGGAATACTCAGTGACTATGATCAGTGCAGGCTGTTACAGCCGATGAGCATTTTGCAATATAAGCTGAGATTTGAAGGTTTAGCAGGATGAGAGGACAGTAGCAATTAGAATTGTTCAAAGGAAAATGGTCTAGACAATAATTTTAGGGTTTATTTGAATAAAACTGGTATATAAAACTATACGATTGGATAAGATCATTTATGAAGGGAATATATATGGAGAAAGAGAGAGAGGAGGAGAAGAGGAAGAGGAAAGGCGGAGGAGGAGAAGTAGTTGCAGGGGAGCATAGGAAGAAGAAAGAGGAGTGTCCAGGAGAACACCATGAGGAAATCAACATTTGGGGAGGAGAGAGAACTAGCAAAATAATCTAAGATAAAGTGTCTTCTGAAGTAGGAGAAAATCTAAGAGACCATGGTGTCATAGACAAAAGAATAGATAAGGAGTAGTCTAATATATCATATACAACTAAGAATTTGTGTAAGATGCAGATGGAAAGTTACTTCTTAAATTCAATGACATGAGGGGCATCAATGATCTCAACAAGTGCCTTTTTATGAAGTGTTAGATGGAAACTGTATACAAGTGGGTTGAAGAGTGAACAAGAGATAAAGAAATAAATAAAACACTTTGAAGAGCTTGACAATGAGGGGGAGCAGAGAAAACTGTTTTGTAGTAAGGGTCTCTCCTAAGTGCCTGCATGGGTACCCTCTAATATATCCATCCTGATCCACAACATGATGTATGATTAATGTCTGTATTTATTCACTCACATTCATTCATTCAACAAATATTTATTGGACCAGGCACTTGCCTGCATGCCATATGCCCAATTAAACTGTAAATCTGAATCTATATATATCAGTTTCACAGATACACCTCAAGATCTTAGCACAATACCTGTCAAGTAATGGGTACTCGTTAGTTCTCTTTTGTTTGGCAGTGAAATTTTTGACCCAAACTACCCGGTCACTTGGGGTCGCTGTGTTTGGCCGGTGTTAACAGCCATGAGCAAGAGCTTGATTTCTGCTTCTGCGACCACTGAGGAAGGCCTNACCTCAAGATCTTAGCACAATACCTGTCAAGTAATGGGTACTCGTTAGTTCTCTTTTGTTTGGCAGTGAAATGTTTGAGCCAAACTACCCGGTCACTTGGGGTCGCTGTGTTTGGCCAGTGTTAACAGCCATGAGCAAGAGCTTGATTTCCTGCTTCTGCAACCACTGAGGAAGGCCCGGTCCCTTTTCTTCCCAAGGCTAGATTGTTCGACATTCACTTAGATTCTCTGAGACAATCCCATAAATTCCCGTTTTGCTTAAACTAGTCTAAACCATACTTTTTAAATTTTAAGCTAACAGGATCTTAACTAATGCAATTTCTCCCATTATAACTATGGAGGAAATTAAGCTTTGTTAGCGTGGGGTCCATAGATGGTCTGAAAAGGTCCAGACCAGGAAAGAGAGGCATAGAACTTAAAACGGGCGTAAGGTCACTGAATTAGTGAGAGTCCAGGACACATCCAAACAGTCTAGTTCCATGCTTCTTGGTCTTAACCCCCAGCTCTACTGAGGCACAAATATGAGAACTGACACGGCAGATGCAACAACGTATGCGTTCACATTTTAGGCAGCCATTCAGAAAAGGGGATCCTCTAGAAAATAGAGTCGAGTCTAACTTTCAGCTGAGTTGGCTTGACCAGGCATATAGTTTACAGAATCTGGAAGGGAGACCTTGAAATAATTATTCTGAGTATTTATCCTACCCCAGTGCTTTTGACAAACATTGAGTAGCATTTTATATTGTTTCATTCAATGTCAAGTGGCTGGACAAGGACTATTTTCTTATTGCCAGCTTACCACTCACCCATAGTCCTTCACAGACATTGTGTAGATATTTTTTTCGAAAGTACATAAAGAAACTAAATAAATGCCTGCAGACAACTGCAAGATTCTCCTTTGCGTGGTGTTTTGAATCTGCTTCAGCAAATAAGCTTAAGTGCTACTGTGTATAGCATGGCAGCGAAAACCAAGCACACCTACAGATTATATTCAGCTCAGAAGTTTGTTATTGTGATCTAAGATTTCAGATTGACTCCTAAAGGTTTGCCTGTTTTATCTGCAATAACCACATTGGAAATACTCCTTCGCAATCCACTATCGAATGGAAAAAAATTTACTAAATTAGAACGCTGGTACTTTTAAAATTAATTTGCTTTCAAGTGTAGTAAATTTAAACACAGGCAGTGTCTGTGATTGACAAAACATGTTTTGAAGAAGGTCACCTTACTTGATACTATAGTGGAATTTGGATATTTGCCTATTTTTTATTTTTTTTTAAAGTAGCTACATCCTAACAGCAGAGGGAGAAGCTGGGAGGAAGGACTATATTGTTGGTTGTGGGAAAGGAAGCTCAGAGAAAATGTTACTCTTCACCTTTCTTTCCTCTGTATCCAAGAGAAGGAAGACTGTCCTGCGCTGGTCTCAACGAGACATGGGCACCTTTCAGAGGACATTACCCTAGTGCATTTTCTCTTTGCGAAGGACAGACCCATAAAGCATTGACCACGTCACTCAGCATGGGGAGGATAGGGTCCCTGTCACCTTCCGCTCTATTCCTCCACTGGTCCCTTTGCAACCTTGGGCCTCATTTGTGGGAATGGGAGTCCCCTGCCCAAACTGTCCCACACCACAGCTCCTTGCCCTGGCTAGAATTGCCCTTCCCTGGCCTACTACTTTTGTGTAACAAAGGCATTACATTTCATCAGGTTTGGACACAACAAAATGTAATTATATTTCAAGCCAATTCAAATGTGATTCTACTCACAAACATCTTCTGGAGTGCTGGTGAAAAAAATTTTTAACACACACACACACACACACACACACACACACACTTTCCCTTCTTAGCCAGAAGCTGGTACTATGGAAAAAATTGGTACTAAGCACAGAGGAAATGTTAGAATTCATGATTTAGGTAAACAGAACTTCTTTCTTACTTAGCAGAATCTATAGAACACTTTTAAATTTTACGACAGTTCTGATCATAAAGACAAGTACAGATTCTAGGTCAGGGGAAGATATTGGTTAAAAGTAATCTGTAGGATACATTCCACCTTCCCAGAGATCCTGAGCAGAAACCTCTTGTCCAGACCTTGTCCATCTAGTATTTAGGTACATTTCCCTGCAGACTGTGGACACACTGGAATGACAGTGAGTGTGGTTGTACATGGAAGGTTGTTAATTTTTTCACTATTTTGGTATATGTCTTCATTAAGAACCTGAGGGGATATAGGAAATATTCTTTTCCTTCAGTGATTCACAAGGAACCATGACCATATTCTGGAGCTTAAAGAAGAGACAGAAAGTTAAAGATATAGTATTTATTGTAAAAATAGAATTTCAAACTTATTTACAGAAAAATGTAGATGGTACCATTTCCATTATGAGGTGCCAACCACATTTCACAAAGGGAAATAAGTGTAGTATCTCTAAAATGGTTACTTTAGCTCATATCCTCCCAGGAACTCCTTATTCTAGTTGGAATTGCCCCTAAGACCAATTGTCCGGTTTTCATATTGAATATTCCATAAGGGGTTCCACAATTTTCTATTGCCAAGTGAGGTGATCTTTCACTCATATTTCCACAGATGTGAGATAATATCAAATGGGAGGGAAACTGAAACCAGTGGTCTCCAGAAGTGGATACGATTTTTATAAGCATGTGAAGCACAATATATATTTAATACTCCATGATTTCTCTGAGCTCAGCATAAGCTTTTTAGCATGAGCTCACATATGTGTTCAAAGTGCTGAATGATGTCATTTAGCTGGAGGGGGAAATGACAGGTGTGTGCAGTGACATTTTAGAGGTGCAAAATGATAAAAAATAATTAGACTTTCTTAAATTCTGTCCTTTGGAANAATTAGACTTACTTAAATTCTGTCCTTTGGAAGGTATATATCAGCACAGACATGAAGAAAATAAGATACGTTTCATCATTTTCCGTTGTTTTACTCATGAGATGTCAGCACTCATTTTGAAGTACATGTCTCTTTCTTTTAAATAAGGAAAAATAAGAAAAGACGTAATAGGTATTTTGACTAGATATTGCCCTGGAAAGTTCCACTCTGTTTCCATGGTGGCTCAAAGGTGAATCTATAACGTTAGAAACATTGGAAGCATCAGCGATCTCTCCTGGCATTAGTAAATTGCAAAAGATAGTGTCTGTACCATGCAGTCAAAACACTGTGTAGAGTATAGTTGTAGAAGATAATTTGAAGGACTGCATTCCCTCAGATCAATGATAATCTTCTAAGGGGATGGATCTTAGGACTTTCATCCAAATACTGTAATAATGTGAACAAAATGCTGTGTCTACAGAATTAATCCAGTGGTGCCATGAAAGCGAGTATTACTGATAGCATTGTGGCTAATGGCTGTGTCCTCAAGCTAATAACGGGCATACCTAAATTTTAACTTTCCTACTGAGATTACATTTCCAAAATGTTTGGGGACTGAAGCGGTTTTCACAGTTATCTCAACACTTGACAAATGGAAAGCAAAGCATAAATCCAAATAATGTACTTAGAAATAACTGAGCATTTGTTCACAGCTTAGCTGTTCATTTCAGTATTTGCCACCACCCTGCACATGCTGTAGGAGTTCATGTCTTTATCTATCAACTTCAGTTTCATTTTGAATTTGATTTGTTGCCTTTGCTTATTAGGAATGCTCTCCAAGCAGCCCACAGATTCAGGAACCCTGATCTAACCTTCTGCACAGATTAGGAAGTTGTCTCATAAAATACTCCAGATGGAAGTGAAGGAGTTGTGTTTGAAAGGAGGGGTGAACCAAGAAACAAGTTGGAATATGTGTTTCTTCCATAGGAGGTAGATGGTATGGTTCTCTGCATATTTTTGGGCGTGTGTGATATACTTTTACACTCTGTGTCTCATAGTAGAAAGAAGTTGGTTGCAGCAGGGGCACAAAAAGCAGTTCAGAAGGAACCTCTTTCTAATGGTATAGTGACACATATTCTGGTTCATTTGATTTAAAGATAGAGATTAAATTGAATTTGCTTGAGTTCTGTCTGCAATAACTTGCAATCCATATTTTAGACTAACCAACAAGTAAGTTTGATTTTTCAGACCATTTCCATAGGTAGTTCTTCCCTTCCAATTACTGCTTGGAAAAGGAAAGGCCAAAAAGTAACTAAAAAGGAACAAACAAAAAGGTGAGAGAGATGGGACACTGTCAATGTTAAACCCACCTCACTTTACATGTTCAAATCCAAAGCCTGTGTTGTTTATATCCTTGAAATCTTTGGCATCAAAGATTAGCTTTGCATACCTTTGTCACTATTTGACTCAGGTTATCATAATTTCTTGCCTGAAACACTACAATTAGTGTCTACCTTGCCAACCTTGATCCCTTTGTCCTCACACTGCCACCAGAGGGATCCCTGTAGAAACACATATCTGGTCTGTCATCGCTCACCCAACGCTTTCATTATCTTCTCTTTATTTTATAATGAAATCAGGACTCTTTGGCTTGACACTGAAGACCATTTGTGACTTGTTTTTTCTCAACCTGTACATCACCAATCTTGTCCATCTCTGTGTTTCTCTCAAGCTCCAGCTGCTCTGAAATGCTTGCCTGTCCTTGAGTGTGTTCACCTTGTTCCTGAAGCTTTCTACCTGCTGGTAGTTCTCTCTCCCCAAAAAAGGCAGTCCCAATGAAATGACCTGTGAGGCTTATGCATATTTTCTCATTCCAAATGTCATAACATCTCTAAATTTTTTTCTGACTCTCCTCAGTTCCCATCCTCTCATTTTCTAGGGAAAATGAGGCAACATGCCATGGTTGGGAGAACAAGGGTCTGAAGTCAGATAAATTTGGCTTGTGGGGCGCCTGGGTGGCACAGCGGTTAAGCGTCTGCCTTCGGCTCAGGGCGTGATCCCGGCGTTATGGGATCGAGCCCCACATCAGGCTCCTCTGCTGTGAGCCTGCTTCTTCCTCTCCCACTCCCCCTGCTTGTGTTCCCTCTCTCGCTGGCTGTCTCTATCTCTGTTGAATAAATAAATAAAATCTTTAAAAAAAAAATTTGGCTTGTAATACTCACCACACCATTTCTAGCTATGTAATCTTGGCCAAGGCCCAAGACTTATACAAGCTCTATTTCTACAAGCCCCAGAATGGTTGTGAAAATTAAATAAGATTTTGTATGTAAAATGATTGTACAACACCTAGATTACAACAGGAATTCAACCCACTTCTCCTCTACTCCGTTCTTCTGAGGTAACTTGTATAAACCCATAATAGGACATTTATCACATTGAATCATGATTGAACATTCCTGGAATATAACAGCCTTGACTATTTAGAAATTATTCATATTTATCTGCTGCCTCACACAAAGTCTGTCCATATTCGGCACTTAAAACTTGTGGTATGAATAATTATAATCTTTTAGTCACATAGTGAATGAAGATATTAACTATGACAAGGCTATGTATGTATATGAATGAGAAGAAAAGTTCAGTGTTTTATCAATAATTATTTCTATATGTTAGGAAAACAAATAGAGGACTTTGGTGTGCTAGGAAACCATAGTGCTAGAATTTGTAATTGGAGAGATGCTTTATGAATCATTTACTCAGCTCTCCTAATTTAACTCAATTAAGGGTCGCTCCACAACCTCAGTTAAATCAGGCATCTGACAAGAATAAGGCTATCCCACAATCTCATTTTCCGGTTAAAGTAAATATAGAAAACAAGCACAGTTCATTGACAAAGGGTCAAGTGTGTTATTCATAGGAATATATTAATGATAGGAAAAGCTTGTGACCATTTAAACGATATAAGCTCATTCAATTTGAAATGCAAAATTGTAAAACTGTAAGTATATAAACTGTTCTTTTAACACATATTGGTTAGAAAGTTGTTATATCAAGTATTGCAAACATAAAAAATGTAGACCATATAAAATACCTTTACTGAGAAGTACTTAAACAAAAATCAAGAGTCAAGGCTAGTGTGCCTTCACTCATTCATTCATTCAAGAATCAGTCAGTCAATACTCATTAAGTGCCTACTCTGTTTAGATAATACTAGAGTTGGGAGATAAAAATGTGTGAAGAAAGAAGGCATAGACAGTCCTCACACAGACCTTATGTTTTAACGGTGGAGGCAGACAATAAGCTAGCAAATAAATAAATGAGCATAGCAGCTGTCGTTGTCAAAGGACTTCTGTAAGATAAAAAGTGCTATGATAGATACAAACTAGGAAGAATCTTCAGGGGGCCTCTCTGAGAAGTTGACTTTTAAGCTGATAACTGAATAAGCTAGCCATTACAATTGTGGGGGTCAGGTGTTTTCCATATCTTGGACACAGAAAGGAGTAAGATTTGGAAGTGGGAAAGGCTTATAATGTTTTAGTAATGGCCAGAAGACCACTGTGCCTGGAAAATAATGAACAAGGGGGAGGGTGACATGAGATGGGTTTAGAGAATATGTGGGGGCCAGTTATTCAGGATCTTAGAAGCCATGGTAAGGAGACAGGGTTTTATTTTAGGTGCCATGACAAGAAATGGAATATTTTAAGCAGAAGAGTAACTTACTTAATTTTCATTTTAGAGAAAGAACTCTGGCTTCTGCAAGAATAGAAGCAAGAAACCCAGAAGACATGGGCATTTCTCTCACAGAGTGAAAGATTGGATAGGGAGGAGTGGCAGAAGAGACAGTGCATTTGAGATCCTCTTGCACGTAATAGACAGGATTGCTGCTGACGAGGATGTAGGAAAGGGAGATTGGATGAAGCACCAAGACGAACTGTGATGCCACGTACTGAGGCCGAGAAGACGAGAAGAGCAACCACGTTGGAGGTGGGGGATAGAACATGCGAACATGGTTAAGTTTAAGAAGTGTATGGATTGTTCAAGTTAATATTGTTACAACCTGGCAGTTAGATTTAAAATCAAGGTCTAAGGTGGTTCTGGGGTGGAGATCTAAATGTGTATTATCATCAGAATTTGCATGGTAATTAAAGCCATGATAAGAGAGGGTGACGAGAACAAAATGTCCCCTGATGAGGCATTAGAGGTGAAGCCATTGAAGGACACCGAGTAGCAGAAAGCCACCAGAGTGTCCTGGTGAGGAAGCAAGACAAGTGCCTGGTTCAACAAGAAAGAAATGTAAGTAAGAGAGATCCAGAGCCCTATTCAGCCCTATTATTAATGAAAGGATTCTGAGCTATAAACATCTTGCATTACACGGAGCAGAAGGAACTAAACAACTTGTGAACACTCCCTGCTATGCATGAGCAGAGGGGAGAAGAGCAGGTTGGGGGTGCCATTCCCTTAAAAAAGAGTCTAGATAAGGAACAGGAATTCATTTTCTGTTAGACAATTCTTAATAGACCAGAGAAAATGGCCCTGTACATATTTGGCAAAATGCTGAATTAAAATGCAGAAATAGTGGTAAGACTTTTAAAAATAGACATCTTTGACCTACTGACCTTGTTACAGCAATGGAGCTTCAATCTTTGGCTAGAACTTTCCCATGTCTAAGGGTGATTCCAAGCTAAGCAACAAGTGATTTCAAATACCGCAGTCTTGCTAACAGACAGGTTTGAGCATTCCGCATGAAAGGCTGCCGGAGCTGACTTCTGAAACCACTAAACCTTTACCAAAGCACTTATTTCTGGCAGTACCTGTGCTTTTGTGAGCCTGAGGCTAGATTTCTGGAACATGAGATGCAAAAGCAGCAGAAAGACAAACAGCATCAAACTACCTGACACCTCAGAATTCCATCCACCTCAGAGTCCACTAGGATGATTCTCGAATCTCAATTTTGATGATAATTAAGCCGAGGCATTCACTGCAAGTGACTTGCCTGAGCTTCTGTGGAAGATTCCAAGCCAAGGGAGACCCCGTGACTCCTGATTCCTCTGCTTATACTATAAACACCCCAGCAGTTTCATTATTAAAATACAATTGCTACCACATGGAAGCAAAGCCTGGAGGACTCAGAGAACCTCAGCCTGAGTCATTAACTCCGAAAACCTTTTTTTCTATCAGTTCCCCACAAAAGACAAAACTCCTTTTGTTTTTTCAATAGATTTGCCTTCATAGGTTTGCTGAAAGTGGTCGTAGTTCTTTTTAATAGGCAAGACATTTTCCTTAGACAAAAGGTGGTAAAATTTTTGTCAGTGCCCTTAGCAACTTTTCCCAAGAATATTGAAAGTTTTCCACAAAAGGTAAGAAGCGTTGAAATGAAGGGTCTGCTCCGGTTCCCTCGCCAGCAGCTACTCCACTGCCGAGTATTTGAGGCAAGGAGGTTTACAACGAACAATTTTAATCTCAGCTCAAACCTAAAATTTCAAATGCGCTACTTTTCTCCTCTGGAGCGGAGGAGAGCCGGTTACTGTGAACTTGTTGAAGACAGCCTCGAAAGAGTGAGCTGTGCCGGGAGGAGTATTTTGCAGAGTCAACGTCAAACAGTTGCTCACAGTCACGTGGACTGAATTGTCCAGCAAGGCCAGGAAGTTCCCGTGATTCTAGGTGGATGGGCAAGGCTTCCAGGTGGCTTTTGTTCTTTTGGACATCACTAGCGGGACCAAAGTTAAGGCAGAGTCCCAGGGATCAGCTGCTCTGCTTTCCAGTTTCCTCTGAGCAGAAAATACAAATGTGGCTTCAGTTTCCCAGACAAACTCTCAGATGACTGCTGAGGGGACCCAGGTCAACCTGAGGCCGAACCTGCACAAAACCTGAATATCACGCTAATCCAGCAAGTATATCAAACACTCTTTGGCTTCTGTGAATCTCAGAAAAATATTATGAAAAGGCCTCATATAATTTTCTTGCTATGCAGCAGGTTGAATAAAATCTCATGAATAAAATGAAATCTCATGAATAAAATCACATGAGAATGAAATTTCTTCAAAGATATTACATACATATCTCATTTAAAGGTATTGTATCATTCTACAAATAAGAAATAACAGACTTGCAGAGACCATGACTCTACACAGAGACAATGAAATTTAGACTCCAGCATGGGACTTGCATATCCACTTCTCGATGCTTAATTTACTGAAGAAAAAAATGTAAGTTGTGCTATTCAGCTGGGTGGAAATTTAATGGGTAAATTAAATAACAAGTGAAAAAGGCCAGAATTTATAACATAAGAGAAGATAGGAAAGACTTGTAGGAGATGAGAAGGGAAATTTTAAGTCCAGACCGTGTAGAGCTGATTAAGTGTCACACCAAGGTCTTTATTCTGTAGGGAACAGAGAATGATGTCAAGCAAGCAGTGACATCATTAAATTATGAGTGGGAAAATTCATCTAGCAGAGGCATTCTGACTAGGTATAAAAGGAGGGAAATAATATCTCAGTAACTGAACCTTGGATAGGAAAGGAGTGCGCCCGGAAGCAGCGACACCAGCTGTGTCAATTGCTCCCCACCTCTCATCTCTCCCTCCCTCCGCATGACAGCCTTATTTTCTCTTACAGTAGACTGGCAGGTGCAGGACATATGGCAGTGAGACATGTCTGTAGAACATTCTGGCCTCATGTTTCCACAACTTTACAATCAGAAAGGAAAGGAATCTTCTTCCTGTAGCTTCCTTGTGAACCCTTGTGGGGAAGGACTCCAATTGCTTCACCATGGGAAGTGGTCACTCTTCAATATGTCACTCTGGTCAGAGTCAGCACTTGCCTGAAGAGTGAACAGCATAGGGACAGTTCTGCTCCTGGAATAATGAAGGGAGAGATAATAATAATTAATCACTATCACCACCATCTGAACCTGTAAGGTGAAAGAGATGCAGAAACTGAAAATGACTCATGTCACGGGGTGGACCAGAGGCCGGCGGTGCCTATAGAGAAAGTGCATGGAGGGAGATTAAAAAAGAGATTGAGCAACAGGATAAACTGACTTTCAAACATGTCAGATGTGAGTGCTGAAGTGGACAGAAAGGAAAGAACCATGAGGATCTGGAATTCAGAGGCTGGGGGAGTTGGAGATTTGAAGGCAAGAAAGAAAGAGTGTAAGTTGTGAAGGTAGACGGAATCACCTCAGCAGAACGCGTGTGAAATGGGGTGCCATTGAAGGGCGTGTTGAAGAAGAGGGTATCCTGATGACAAAAACATTCCTAAAGGCAAGAGAAAAAATGAAAATCGTTCAGTGTCTGAGAAGAAGACTTGCTCAACCCAATTAAATTTAGCAGCAGCTAAGGAGAATTAGGACTAATACGAGGCTGAACCCAAATCCAGTAACTAGGAAGGGCATGAGTTTAGTGGGAGAGTTTTTGCGTGAAAGCTGATTGCTCTTGTTGAGGCAACAAGGGAAGGGCTCCATGGAGAGGACAGGGGGCAGCTGCACCAGGGGCGGCATTAGCCGTGTCCTTCGTGACCTAGCCTGCCTTTGTTCCTGGCTGTTCTCGTTGCCAACATGTCTGTAAATTTGTGAGTCACCTGCTATCTTTTCAATAATCCTATTTGAGTCTAGTTAGCCAGAGTTTGTTTTTGTTGTTTATAACTAAGAAACTTGTCAGGTACACAGATTTCATCATATTTTGCATCTTTGAGGTTCATCCTGTATTCTAAAGGAAGACAATAATTCAATGGTATAGGTTCAAGATATTTTTTAAATGGATTTTTAATGTTAAATAGCCATGTCAATGAACATCTTCTCATTGTACTAGAACTAATATGGTTTGACTTCGGACTAAATTAAGGTAAACTACCTCCTGTCTAGTGCACGAGTCCTTTGTTATGATTGAGAAATATATATGATTTAATTGCAACTGATTTCAATTCTGTATAAAGTTATTGAATCACTATGACTTATTTTCATTCTCTTTTTTTCTTGTTAGAATTTAGGAATATATTCAAACTTTCTGCTTAAAAATAATTATCTTCTAATTAATTATTAATTTAAATCCCAGATCTTAAGTTAAAATACATACAGTCTTGACAAATAGCAATTGTTTTAAATTTAAGTTTCTCCATATTCAGGAAAAAAAGTATAAACAAAAAGTGGACAGGTAAGATTTCTATAGTATTTTAAAATAATGTTTTGCTTATTTAATTCATTTAGTATTTTATTTTTATAGATAAATTAGGATGTATTGATAAGAGCTTATAGAATGAGTTTGAAATTGTAATGTAGTTATTTAAAATTGATTAAGTTTAGGGGTGCCTGGGTGGCTTAATGGTTGGGTGTCTGCCTTTGGCTCAGGGTGTGATCCCGGCATTCTGGGATCGAGCCCCACATCAGGCTCCTCCGCTGGGAGCCTACTTCTTCCTCTCCCACTCCCCCTGCTTGTGTTCCCTCTCTCACTGGCTGTCCCTCACTCTTTCAAATAAATGAACAAAAAATTTTTAAAAATTTGATTAAGTTTAAAACATCTTTTTCTCCAATGCAGAAAATTCACTGTTACAGACGTTTGCTATTACTCCTTGCTNTTATTACTCCTTGCAGAAGATGGAGAAGGGAGGGAAAAACATTATCTTATTAACTCTTTTTTATTGTTACACTTTATACATGAGGTAAGGAATTTATAAAAGGAAACACTAAATATCATATTTCATGTCAATTCTGTGATATAAATCAGTTGCATTTATGGATTCAAAGCCAAGCTTGAAAAAAACCTCAGAAGCTAGGGGGCTAATGACCCTATAAACTGTAAAATGTGTTAACAGCAGTAAATTCCTCTTTCTTGGTTCAAAGGGCATTTGATTATATTCTCCACTGTCAGGGTCACACACATCGGAGCTCATCTTGGAATGATAAACAAGGCAGGCTGTAATGTACACCAAAGAGTGACAAGACACACCTGTCGCTACAAGTTTTGAGACAAAACAGTAGGCACATGCAGACAGCTGTGTCATCCATGAATGAGTTCACTTGCAGGCTCAGCACCAGGCAGGAAGAAACTCCCTACTCAGCTCAGACTTCACGGTATGTGCAATGTTACATCTTTGATTTTTATGAGATCATTCTGAATTGAAAATTATGTCAGTTAAAGTCCACGTTCATAAATTTTTTATACTCTAAAGAGCTACTGATTCCAAATGATTTTCATTTGCTTATACACATTTGAATGTATTTTAATAACTGTTATTTAAGTGTTAATAAATATTCAACAGGCGGAAGAACACGAATTATGAAACAACATTTCAATAACTTGTCCAAGGCTTTTCTGTTAGTATGATTTAAAAATAGTCTAAGAATTTGATTTATATATCTTTAAGATGGGAAATTTTTTGCCTTACTTGACGTTTTTCTAGCCTGGAATGTTTTACTTTTGTCATTGAGGTCTAATTGTGCGTATCTCTTTTAGAGAACCACCACAACACGTTGTCCTCTAAAATTTGTTTCAAGGTAACTAATTGAAATGCATTTTTTATCTTAGATGCTTATTTTTAAGACGTGGTACTTGTGCTGGTTTGCTATACGAGGAATGCTTATTGAGCATTTGGTACTACGAACATATGTAGGAAATGGTTTCTTCTTATTATTTATATTCTAAAGAAGGCCCGTACAACCTTCTTTAAAGAACGTTGTGTTTCATTGGTTTGTTTATATTCATCTTATTCTAGAAAAATCTGGAGCATATCTGACATTCTTGAAGAATTTATTTCCTTTTCTTTGGTCCGATTCTTCATGATTCTGAGAGAATCACAATCTAAAAAACAATTTCATATTCTGGTCTAAAAAAGTTATCTTGAAAAAATTGTTATATGCAACTAATGAATCATTAAACACTACATCAAAAACTTATGATGTACCATATACTGGCTAACTGAACATAATAAAACAATAAAATAAAATAAATTATTCTTTTAAAAGTTTCAACTTCCTGTCCTTGTTGTATTTTGACCAAAACCATTAAACTAATTTTTAAATTTATAATTTTCATTAAAAATGCTCCTTTTGAAATGACTACTTAGTGGAAAAAAACCCTTAATTTTACTAATTCATTATTAGGTCTAATGTAAGTTTAACTATCTAATAATTGTTTTTCATGTTTTATAGTTCATAGTATTGAGCTGGATTTTAAATACTTTTGATGTCCTAATTTCTGAAAAAAGAATTTTGAGTCATGAGATAGATTCAATAAATTGCAGTTGCATTGAGAAATTCTATGAACCAATTTAATAAAGAGTTTTAAAATTTTTAATTAATTAAAGAAAATGAGTGTGACACAATTTAATACCAAATGCTGTCTAATATTCAAATAAAATAGGACAAACATGAAAGTTATGAGAATTAGTATTCTTTATATATTTATGTTGACAAAGCTAAATAATTATTTATTGTCACACATTCTATCTTGATTAAAACTAACATTGGCTATGACTAAGGGAAATGTTAGTTTCCCTTAATGTTAGAATTTCTACACATACATTTTACCCTAAATCCTGTATTTCACATAGGAATACAATCTCAAACTGACACTCTCACATGCCTATACCTAAAAATAAGAATGAAATCTTGTTACGAATATTTACAATGAATATTTATTCAGTGAACACACCATTGCTACATTGTCACGATTATTTCACGAACTTCAATCTATTTTTTTGGTACTACTTTAGACGTTGAGAATACTCACGGTATTCTTGACATGTGAAAAGATGTTGCCTGCAATTTATGAAGTTTAGGCATTGATTTTACCCGATATTTTATGACAATACTTATCAACAGTAACCAGTCATGTTCCTTTTTTCTTATGAAGAGTATTCAATCTAATCCTTTCTAATGCATGCACTAACGGCCCAAGAAAACTAGGGGCATAAGTTTCTTTCAATTTTATAGAATCTATTCACATTTATGGAATAAATAAATAAAATTTATTTGTGTGATTTCTCAAGGTTTTCCCATTGTTACTATAAGGCTCCTATTTGCTGTTAGTACTGAATTTAATTTTTTAATATGTTTTTGTTCCTTGTCAGCAACTTTTCAAAAGTCAGGCCATTATTATTTCTTTGGTAGATTTTGAGGGAGGGCAGTTGTCATCTATGGCAAATCACCAGACAATATTAACTGTGCCAGGTGAGAATAATGACAAACGTGTGTGCAAAATGTGTAGGAAATACGGAACCGGTGCATGTGTGGATCACATTCCTGTCCAGTCACAAAGATCCATCTTTTCCGCGTCACATACGTGGAACATTCACTAGTATTGCTTCTGCCACGTACAATGCTTGCCATATTTTTGGCCTTCAATGGATACTGAAATAATGATAAAACAGTAAATTTTCTTTTTTCTTTTTGAAGGTAGTGGCTCTGCAGTATTGAAACAAATTGATTTTGGATAGAGCTTAAAATGGCTATTTTGAATCTCAACAAATAATCTTTTAAATTTCTTGGAAAAATTGAAAACTAGGATTTCTGTCTCCCTCCAAAATAAACAACTTTCTTTCTGCTTGATCCTGGCAGTGTAACAATCACCTCCTTGCTTCAAGGGTCTATAATGCTTGCAATACACAGCTGTGGTCTACAGATGAATTTCTCATCAGTTCAGTCATAATAGGTGTAAAAAACCTAATTTGGGGCAATTTGTCATTGGAGAAAGTGAAAATAGTTTATATTAATAAAAGAAACTATGAGATGCATCCCACGTGTTCTACAGACTGTGGAATTGTATGAAACTCTTGTAAAAGCAACATGAGTGTATCCAGATATAGTTCGATGGGGCAATAAGACCAGCCATCAATTATTTAAAGAAAGCCTGTCTGGGGACAGTCATGCCCAGCACCTGAATTCACTTTAATGGTGGAAGTGGACACATATGCTTAGGGAGTTCAAATCCTTTATGAGTAACACTCACTCATGATATATGGACAGAATGCAAAACTGGATTTTTTTTTCTTTTAGCATTGTGGATGTTCTGAAATACATGCTTTTTACACCTCTTTGAATGTAGTAATATTGTGACTGTTATTTAGAAATGCTCAGAGCCTGCTTTGGTATTGTTTGGTATTGAGCGTTAAGAGCTGATGCTTTCACAGAATTGGGCAGGTGTAGATGTTCCATTTGCCTTTTTTGGGTGGGGGAGGGATTTAAAAATTAGCAACATTAATTGATACTGAATACTGAAATAGTGTTGCTCTTGACAAACTTGGTTGGAAGACTTTTATCATCTTTGGACAGATTTGTTCCCAGGAGAACCTGTATATTCAATATTATATCTCACTCTCATTTTGAAAGATGATAGAGGGAGCGATATTTGATGGTAGAATAACATGGTGTAAAGTTTATTACTAAATTCAGATTGGATGGACTTACTCATTTTATAATGAAGAGATATGGAAATTTACTGAATACCCAAGATTCTTATATTCAGAACATTTTTAGATACAAACATATTTATATTATACTGGGCATACATTCCTTTTTTTTCATTTTATAACAAACACTTAAACATGAATTGAAATCCCCAAATCACTGTGACGGGGACCATGTAGTAGCTAATGGATATATATCATCATTCCTATCTGAAATACATGTACTTTTTCAGAAAATAGGTGGTGATTAAATAACACCTTTTATTCTGATTTTGCTAAATTAATTATAAGTACTTTCCCATATATAGATCTATGTATATGTGTGTGTACACACACACACACACACATATATATAGAGAGAGAGGGTGTTAACATACCTATCTTTATATATTAAATAATTAAATTTATTTCAAGCGTTAAATATACTCATCATAATGTATTCAAAATAAACATAAATGTTTAATCTCAAACTATGTTATAAAAATCAACAAAGACATCACAATTATTAAACTATGTTCACTTGTTCTAGAAACTACAGTTTTCTAAGACTCTTCTCTAGTATCCTATAGCCCCATCATTTTGAGAGACTGGTAAATTAATTTAATGCTCTTTGTTCTCTCCAAATAGTATTTCTTAACTGGATAATTTTGATTTTTGTTTTGTTTCTTTCTTGTTTTCTATTACCTCTATTCTGGCAATGAAACCACTCAGCAGAAAACTGGGAAGCACAGAAATCAGACCCATGAGATTTGTGGAATCTAATAGAGTCTCACTGCAGGAGATCAATGTGTAAATCTTCAATGCAACAAAGAGGTGACAAGTCCCTAGAGGTTAATATGTCCATGGTTTTCAATTTAAAAAATACCAGTCCCTCCTCTCCAATCTATAATTATCTGGACAGCACCATAGTCCATGCATGGTGAAAAATAAAGTGAAAGTAAAAGAGCAAAACATACATGGAGAAACATAACTTGGATAATTATGAATAATTTTCTTTCTTGATCTCCTTGGGTATTTTACACAATTATTGCTGAACGTTTCCGCTCTTATCTACCCCACAAATCACCTCCAGGAAAACAGCTCTTTGGATTTGAAACTAACTTCCAAGCATTGTGGTAGCTCCGCGAAGCAGGTCTGGACCACTCTGGCTCGTGTATGTGCCATGGTTGACCGTGGGCCTAGTTAATGCCTTTGCTGGGGAGGTGCTCAGTCACGCTTCCATGTTGCTTGGAGTCACTAGTATTTATTTTCTTCTCATTTTGTTCTTTGCTTCTCAAATCTTAAAATGAACACCTGAGAAAGTCTTGAGATATGTGAAGAAAGAAAAAATAAATAAAATTATGGCTATATATTAACTAAAAGGAAGGAATAAAGCAGTGTGCAAATATGTGCTTTTTAGTGCAAAAAAAGTTAAAGAAACAAACATGTAGCCCAACTGAATATTAAACACAAAAAATTAGACCCTGTTGGAGCACCAAACTGTAAAATTATCAACTGGAAATAGCCGAATTCTATTACTTGAGTCACTGAAAACCAGAAATATGCTAGGTAGTATGTGGGTGAGAAAGCTGGCCAAATTTTGATATATTTGTCTTCTGCATATCATATGATGTCAAGAACTTCAGTTTAAAAAAAATAACAGAACAGAAATTCTGTGAAAAGTGTCCAAGTTATGAGTCTTTTAAAATACTGGAGTAGAGATACATTTTTAATGTTAGGTAATTCTCTCTCTCCTTATTGTTACTTTAAGTAATTACCTAAAGAGTATAAACTAAATTTAAGGAAAGACATTGATAATTTTCACCATCTCTTCTATCACTTCTTTTTTGTTATTTCCACTTTGAATTTGAAGCTAGGTCCATAAATCAGTATAATGTCTATATTTATGGCTGGCAATACACACACCATGTGGGACAGTGCAGGGGGCCCAAGCCTCAATGTTGAACTCTCACAGTGATTCATGGGGGAATGTTTCATCTTTGGTATAATTTAGGAATTTAGGGACAAGGGGAGCCTCTACAGAAAGGGCTCCAAGCAGATCAATGTTGTACCAAGGTTATGATGGTAAAGATTAAAATAGAAGCAGGGAAAGTTTAGAATTGAAAACTATGAAGTTAGAGGAAATGAAAGAATGCTAGACTCAGATGTACAAAGGCTATGATAGAGGGGCTCTGCGTGTAGTAAGTGGGAAGGGAAGAGGTAATAATCCTTGAATTGTACAATTTATTTATACTGAAGTTGTAAAGACCTCTGATTCAGTGCTTCTATGTGAAAACTGGAGACCCTTAAAACTAGAGCAATTTGGTGGGCTTATAAGATGGTACAGCCACTTTGGAGAACAGTTTGGCAGTTCTTCAAGAGGTGAGGCCCCATGTTACCATATAATGCAGTGATTCTACTCCTAGCTATATTCTCCCAAGAGTACTGAAAATATTTACACACAAAAACTTATACACACACTTTTACAGCAGCATTATTCATAAGGGCTAAGAAGTGGAGAGACCTCAAATATTNTACCATATAATGCAGTGATTCTACTCCTAGCTATATTCTCCCAAGAGTACTGAAAATATTTACACACAAAAAACTTATACACACACTTTTACAGCAGCATTATTCATAAGGGCTAAGAAGTGGAGAGACCTCAAATATCCATCAACTGAAGAACAGATAAACAAAATGTGATATATCCATACAGTGGAATATTATTCAGCCCTAAAACAAACAAACAAAAAAATAATGACACCTGCTACAGTATGAATGAACCTAGAAATCATGCTAAGTGAAAGAATTCAATTACAGAAAGCCATGTATTGTATGATGATTCCACTTATATGAAATACCCAGACCAGGTAACTTAATAGAGACAGAAATTAGATTACTAGTTGCCAGGGGCTAGAGAGGCAGGAAATAGGGAGTGATTGCTTTCAGGTATTGGGCTTCCTTTTTGGAATGATGAAAATCTTCTGAAAACAGATAATGATGGTTACAAAACTCTGTGAATTCATTAAATATAACTGAATTGTACACTTGAAAATCGCAGCGAATTCACTTGTCAATGGGCAAAGGTCTTGTAGTGTTACAGCGGAAAGATGGTTTAGCAGATCTTTGCATTGTTCTTTATTTTTAAAAACAGAGGATTGCAATTAATAAGTTATACATACAGTTCTACTTCCAACTTCCCATACTTTTATGTTATGATTAGAGATGGTCCTTTTTTTTAGATTTATTTTATTTATTTTTAGAGAGGGAGAGAGAGTATGCAGGGGGAGGGGCAGAGGGAAAGAATCCCAAGCTGATTCCCTGCTGATCACGGAGTGACCTGGGGCTCAATCTTACCACCCTGAGATTATGACCTGAGTGGAAACCAAGAGCCAGTTGCTCAACTGACTGAGCCACCCAGGTGCCCTGACTGGCAATATTTCCAAGTATGCTATAATTAATGTGGGTAAATAGAAAAAATATTGCCTACAAAGGGAAATATAAAAAAAATGCCATTAAGAACATAATACACCAAGTACAAGAATTACTACAAATTCACTGTGTAAATGTTCCTAGTTTAAATTATACAAATATTGTTACAGTTATATACCAGGAAACGTGATCAGGCCAATGAGTTTAAACTGAAAACAGTTCCGGGAAAATGAAAAAATATGTTATATAATGATCATGATGGAACTCAATAATCCAAAAAGGGATGAGTAAAGGAGAGATAATCACGTTTTAGAGCAAGTACTTTTTAACATAAAGAAAGGGAAGCATAGTATGATTTATGCTACCTCGGGACCAGGAAGTGATGCAGGAGTTAATTGTGGGTGAAATACTGGGAATCTTCGAATTAGGGTACAATNGGAGTTAATTGTGGGTGAAATACTGGGAATCTTTGAATTAGGGTACAACAGCTGTCAACATTCTACTAAGGCAACGAGGAATCCAAAGGAATTCAGTTTGTGATTATGCAATTTTACAAATAAGAATTAACAAAAAATGTGGGCAATGGTTGGAGAAAAAAGTGAAATTGAGAAAAGAAATGACAAATACTCAAAACTATCTGAAATTCTTCAGGAGCAATCTAAGAAAAATGATCAAAAGAGCATTGGACATGAAGATTAACCAATCATACATGCAACTGGGAGAGCCAGAAAGTCCAATGTGATGAGAAGAGCAGCTTTTATAAAATGTGGAAGGGTAATAAATTCAAGGCAAACCAGAATGCCTACCGGAAGTGGCATAATTGATATGAAGTTGGAAACAGGTGGATCAAAAACAACAAAAACATCAAATAACCACTTTTGAAAAAAAATTAAAATTAATTTTAAAATATGTTCCCAAGGGAGAAATTGGACATCTTTGGGACCACTGAATTGTCAGAACACAATAGCTTGCTCTTTGGTACAAAGGGTTTCTGTCAAGATAACTTTTTTGAGATTTTAACCAATGTTTATAAATATTGTAGCCTACACATATACACACATAATTTTTTAAAAGACAATGTAATGTTCTCTAGCTTTTCCATTGGTTTACTTGTTTATTCCTATGCCAATAAAACTCTTTAACATAGGTTGATTATGTTTTGGAAGCTAAGGTAAATTTTCCTGCCTGATTCTTCCATCACCTCAGAAAATTTTTTCATGGATCATTCAAGTCAATTTTCAACCTCTGTTTTGATTTCTATTACTGTGGGTGAGTCTTGTCTATCCTTGAACTTCATACAAATGGGATCACACAGTATGTACAATTTTATATCCATCTTCCTTCATTTAACATAATGTTTTTAAGGATTCATACATATTGCTGTCTCAGTCAGTTTTTCATTTGTTTTGTTTTGCTTTTGCTAAGCAATGTTCTATTGTAAGCATGTAACACGATTTACTTATCCATTCATTTAATGACGTTGGAGTAGCTTTTGGACTGGAATCTTTATGAAAATAATCTCTACATCCATCTTATCTAAGTTATTTTTTATGGATTTATGGTTTCATTTTTCTTGGGCAAATATCTAAGAGTTTAATTTATTCCTTAAAGGGAGGGTAAAATTTAACTTTATAAAAACTGTCAAATGTTTTTCTGATATAGTTTGTCATTTTAACTTCCAGCCAGAAATGTATTAGAGTTCCAATTATTCTATGTGGTCCATCAACTAAACCATATTTAGTTTTGTCAGTCTTTATAATTGTAGCTATTTTTGTGGTTTTACCGTGGTAAATTATTATACTTTTAATTGTATGTCTTTGATAACTACTGAAAATAAGCAACTTTTCTAATGCTTACTGGACATTTGTGTATCTCCTTTGATAAAGCGTCTGTTCAAGTATTTGCCCATATTTTTATGGGTATTGTTTTTATATTACAGGTTTATAAATGTGTTTTAGAGTTTTAGGCATACAGACTGCATATTTATACACAACTCTGTTTATATACATTTTGTCAAATGTGTGTGTCACGAGAATTATCTCCCGGTTTGTGACTCTACTTCTAATTTTCGTAGCAGTAACTTTGGTGAGCTGCACTTTGAAGATTGATTTATCAAGTTTTGCTTTTATGGCTATTGATTCCTGAGAGTTATGTAAAAAATCGTTGCTGACTTCAAGTTCGTGAAGATATTCTCCTATATTTCCTTCTAGAGATGTTATAATTTTAGCTGTTACATTTGATCTATAACTACCTCAAATTAATTTTTGCTTCCAGGGTGACGTAGAGGTCCATGCTCACTTTTTAAATATGTTCACTCAGTTGTTCCAGAACCATTTCCTGAAAAGAATTTTCTTTCTCCTTTGAATTGCCTTGTTCACTTTGTTGAAATGATTGCTGATGGATAGATATATGTTAAGCCCTCTCTTCTGTCCCATTGCTTTCTATGGCTATGCTTATGTTAGTACTACGTTGTCTTAATTATTGTAGGTTTATGGTAAATCTTGAAATAAAGTAGTATAAACCCTCCAACTTTGTTTTCCTTTTTCAAGAATGTTTTGACTGTACTAGGTCTTTTGCATTCCTATATAAATTTTAGTATTAGCTTGTCACTTTATAAAAAAAATACTTTGGAATTTTTATTGGAATTGGAATCCAAACAATATTAATCTTTCAATCTATGAACATGGTATATACCATTATTTATTTGTGTCTCATTTAGTTTTTCTCAGAAATGTTTTAGAAATTTAAGTGGAAAATTTAAGATGCCTTCTATTACATTTATTCCTAAGAGTTATGATAGAAAGTGAAAGTTTAAGGGGTTTTCAGTTTTTTTTAAGAAAAGAATATTTCATAGACAATAATGTGTTTTTTTCTACCCAAAAAACAAAAATGATTTCCCGTTCTCTTTCTCTTTGTGATATTAGCATCTGTGTTGCATTGCCTCTTGTCAACTTGGCAGCATAACTACACTTTTGAAAACTGGAAATTCTGTTTTCCAGAACCCCAATCCCTGAATGATTCCTTGCAAGATTTGCAAATGAGAAAAACTCCTGCATGATTTGGAAGATGAAAGTAAAACAAAAGTCATTCTTGGCAATTTTGGCAGCCAGACATGGATGCTTCTATAATGATCTTAGGAATCATAGTATCCAGACGTTGCACCGTCACAGATCTCTCATGAGCTTGTACTTCATGATCATGACAGATGCAGCAATTTCTTGGACGTTTTCATAAGCTCCCACTTCCCCTCCTACACCAGTGCTTTAGGCTGATGTGATTTATAATTGTTTCTCTGGTTCCCTGGATGCAGCCTTCCAGACCTTTACTCCTCTTGCTTATGTTTACATTCATGTAAGCTATAATTCCTATACTAAACTTCTTATTTCTACAATGCTTAATTGTTCTGTTTCCTGGTTGAATCCAGACTGATAATAGCAGCGAGGATAATAACTTCTTAGATTCATCCTTTAATTGGAGGTTGATAAATCAAGATATTCTGATTCTATTATTATTTTTTATGTATTAAATAGAGAAGTTCTATAAAGAAAAACTTCCCCTTATTACTTTTTTGGTTACCCTGAAGTACTATTTGTAGAGAAAAGGCATGATTAATCTTCGAATCTTTTTCTTTATTTACCATTTTGTTTTTATCAGTTACTATTTTATATACCAGTTCACTTAAGTAATGAGTTGGTTTCCTAGCATCCATCAAAATTGGCTGTTTTAAAAATTGACTTTGGAAGATAATTTCTGTTTTTCCCAGGCTAGCGAAAATTTCATTTCAGGTATTATAAAGTTCTAAATTTTATTTTTAGATTTTAATCTCTGTTGAGATCCCACATCTGTTGACTCATTATGATTATATTTTTCTTTAAGTCCTTGAACAATATTTGTAAAAGTTGCATTAAGA